>NW_016158680.1:0-40667 GCF_001687245.7 Rhagoletis zephyria
TTGCCTTGTTGCTGAATTTTTTCCTTAGTTTGTTCCTAGCTTTCGCCGCTACCTCTTCTACGCTAACTTGGTTGGGTTGCCTGACTGCCGGCTATTCCGTTTGCGTTTCAACAGGAAATTAAAACATCGATTATATTCATATACTTACAAATACAAACATGACACCCCCTAAAATCACCAACATATACATGTGTACATACATACATAAACACACGCGCACATGCAACACAAGCTGTATAAATACATTTCCTTACAGTTGAATGGGTATTAGCTGTAATACTTGCTTGCGCATAGTTCCATGTAGTAGTTGTTCGTATGTATGTATGTAGTGTGTGTGTGTTTTGATGGATATTAAGCTGATTGCTATTCGCTCGCACATGCAAATAAATCAATTTTCAGCTCAGCTAAATATTCGGTTCAGTTGGCGACGCAGCAGCACTACACGTTTGCCATTACAAATATGTTTGTATATACATATGTATGTATGTAGATTACATACTCAATCATCAAAGCTAATGTGTACATTTCCACAGCCAGCCAGACATTCATATGTATGTAAATATGTACAGGAAGTTATATGCAACAAGGCATTAATGCAAGTTAGCCGCCGTTGCGTATACTCAACCTTTGCTTCATTCACCCATTCACCACCACTTGCCCAGGCTCCCTTTCGTACTAAGTAAGCGTTTACTAAACGTTATCTGAAACCTTATTAATTTTAGTCTACTGTTGCTTAATGAGTTCCTCACTTTGCCCGGACGTAGTGCGATTCAATGAATGTGCGGCGTGCGTACAGTGCCCAATGTGCGTAGATATGTATGTGTTTGTAATAGCTGTGTTAATTGATGACTCCTTGATGCGTGGATGTGTATTTGCCTGCGTGTGTGCTGCTGCTGCTGTTGCTGACCACTAAGCGGTATGCATGGAAGGAGCACTGGGTGAAAGACTATTGGATTTAATATACCAACAACAAGAGCCAAGGATAAGCTCTAAATAAATTTAAATTTAAGTAAGTTTGAATTAATGCAAAGAGATTCCTCTCTTCTTCTATGATTTATAAAAACTAAAAAACCCATCCTGGAAAGGATGGCATCGATTCTTGCCACGACAGGCCTAAGAGACTTGACGTTATTTACTGGCCAAGTGCGTATTGAAACGCTGAAACCCACCGTGAAATCCAAACGAAATCAAAACATTCGCGATACCTGGTCCATAGAAAAATCTTACTCTCTGTTAGATAAAGGCGGAATAAGCGACTCCAAAAAGGCTTGCGAAATTAGGTTTCTGTTGGGTGGAGAGAAACCTCTACCTAACATGCCCTCCTTCATAGACCTAGTCGAACCGGAGGCAATGAAAAGAATTTAGCCAATGAATATTTGCCTATTATAATTTACGATTTTAAGATGTTCGGGCTTCTCGTCTTAATTGAGATATAAGTCCCGATGAAAAATTACGTTACTTTTTAATAGAGTAAGGAATTTGAGAATCATAATTCAAGAAAAATAGTCTCGTTGGATAAAATCAATTACCTTTACCTGAAACCAGTATGCAATGGTATCGAAGGACCATGAATAACTCATTGAGACCAGGAAACCGGGTTGCTTAATTATAAAAAGAAAATCAATCAGAAAATGGTGGATGGACCCTCTGTATGATTGTGAGTAATGCAGAGTCCACAAAAAAAATTCCGGAGTATGCGTCAGACTACTCTGAGCATGCTTTGAGGTACCGTCATCTTATAACTTTAATAAGTCCTGCTATATGATACTTGAGACGTGCATATGGTGAAAACTGTTTATGTGTGTCGTTCGAGGACCTAGGTGTTAGTAGCCGCCTTAACCCGAGCGCACTTGTGCACAAGAGTATTATAACTTTGTTCACATGACGGTTGTTTGTAACAGGCAAAACGAATCGAGATAGATTTAGACAAATGTATACATGAATAATCAAATTTAGTACGTGGAGGCAAACAATTTTTTTAGTTGGTTGGCGTCATAGCAAGAAACTCTTCCTTTTCTTCGAAATTGGAAAATTCTGGCTTAAAAGAGTAGTGTACACCAAATTTCATCAAAAAATAATCTCTTTAGAATTGGTGGATGATAATGTAAACGGATTTTGACGTTCTTTCAGATTTATGCAACGGAAGGTGAACGAGGAGGCTTGCGACGTCTAATACAGTTTTCACGTAAAGGAAGGAATTTGTGGTAGGAGAGAGATTCCTTTGCCGAGTACCGCCGTTCACTCTAGTCGACGAATGTCTAGCAAAAATCCGTATCAAAGCGAGATTCTTTCAACATCTCGCTTATATGTGGCAATGTTCCGATGGAAGAGAAGGACGCGGCATCCAAGGACCCCTTCTATGAGCGCTTAGAGGGTGCATTTTAGCGCTGCCTCCGACACGTATAAAACTGGTGCTTGGCGTTTTCAATGCCAAGGTGGGCAACGATGGGATCTTTGGTGCCACTGTCGAAAAAATCAGCCTCCACGATGAAAAGTCTGATAACGAGCTGAGGCTGATCGGGGCCCGAAACTTGGTACTATGTAGTACTGGGTTCTAGCTTAAATAGATCCATTAAGCTACATGGCACACTTCCAATATTTTAGATGTACATGCTTACATCGCCTCGCACCACTATCTTGATGCAGCCAAGATACGTTCCCGCCTCGGTGCAGCAAAAAATGTGCGCCCAACAATGCAAGGAAAGCTCAACGTCGAAAAGGTGCAATCAAAACAGGCGATCCGTTGATTCTCCACTCAACTCTCACGCCTGCTGTGAGAGAGCAGACTTAAATGGCAGCAGCACTGAAAGAAGTGGAGAAAACGAACAAAAGCACCCAGTCGACGAAGCTGGAGTCGAAGTCCCATGCGTCGTATGAAAAGGTTGCCAAATAATTGCGGCATATTCTAGACGGGAACCCCTAGCTTTTAAGCTATAATAAAAAAATGTTTAGCTAGAAATAGTTATTGGTTTGAAAATTTTGTTTTGTTTTGTACAGAAGACCCCCCACCCCCTAAATTTCATTCTGGCTACGCCCATGTTAGCTACTATTCTAATATTTATCTCATCAACATATTCTGACAGTCAACTGGCGATATGAGTAACAGCGGCACTTCGGAGTTGGTTCAAATGCACCATGATGATAAAACTGTAGCCTATTGGAATAATCAGTTCTATTCCAAGGGTCAAAACTGGTGCCAAACGAAAGTGCTTCATGCACATTTTAGCATATCGAAGTCAATTGAACTGCCAAATTAATGAACCATCTAATAGGAATCCCTGTACTATATAGCTACATTGAAATCAGGTTGGAAGAGTTTCAATTTCTCAGAAAATTACATTTTAAAATTATTTTGCTGCAAGATAAATGCATTAAAGCTATACACTTTTTCGAAAATTCTTTAATACTATCTCACGATGCGTTTATCAATGTATGTACATACATTCACACTCACACACAGCACGAATTCTCTACTATTGCTATGCGCTTGCAATACATCAATGTCACCAGCAGAATCAGTTAAACATCATCCCGTTTATGTTACTACAACAGCGGAAAAGCGACGGTAATTTTTGGTTGCATGCAACAACGGCCTCCGCTGACCCACCGATCCTGCGTCTCTGAGACCGAATCAGCAACGCCAACAAGGCAACACCACGAAAAGCGCTACAGTAACGCTGCCAACAGCGCATATTTGCCAACAACTACTTCATCTACAACAGTGATTCCCAAAGTGGTCCAGGGTGGACCCCCAGGGATACTCGACAGGGGTCTACCTTGGCGTGAAAAAACTATGGGGGTCCAGGAGTTGTAGGTGGGGGTCCACGAAAATGTATCGGGTTCCGATAGTAAAGAACCAAAATGGTTCCTTGCTAGCCTTTTTATTTAACTTAAATTTTTTTTAATGGTGTATAGTGTTGTTGACGCAGTAGTAAACTTACCGTCCCTTTGTGTCATCACACGTGGGGAAGTCTTAAAGGCCACCTGCAGACTAAAAAGAAACGGATGTTGTTGTATCTACAGGTACAGCCAAGCTGAACTTAAGGCATTGGCCAGTCCTCTATCTAAGTACTACCAAACTAGTTCGGCAATGCAAGTCTCGACTAAATTATGTTGGTAAAGATAGCGAGATTGCTTTACTCTGGGTGCCGGGTAACTCGGAAGTGCCTGGCAATGAGACATCTGACCCTTTCGCCACAGCTGGCTTAGACCAGGCATTCCTCGATCTGCAATCAGTTATAGTACTCTCCACTTCGACCATCGCAGCCACCATCAGAAACTGGGTCGATACTTCAGATGCAGGTGCACTGAGAAGACGGGACTGCTGACTAGTCACTTCACGTGGCACAAACACCTGACTGTGATAGGCGTAAATGTTTGTTTATCATCGATTTATCTGGATTCACATTATTTTAATAAATCGAGCACAAGAAAATATTTTATTTTTATTTTTGCCACTCCGAATTTAGTTTTGGAACTCACCCGCGATGCAAAGTTACATCGTTAGATTTAATCATCACATTTTTTTTGACAATATGTTAGAAATGAGCATCAGGGGATCCACCGAAACCAGTAAAGTTTTGAAAGTGGTCTACGGGAAAAATATGTTTGGGAACCTCTGATCTACAACAATAAGAGTCATTCAAGTGCTGCTGTCACAACAGTAATGGAAAAGAGTGCAAACAAAGGAAGAAGCAGGCGGGTAGAAAAGCAATTTTGTGCGCTCGTAATCAGCGATTTAAGTTAGATTTCCGTAATAAATGTAATTAAATATTTATTTATTGCATGTGTGCCTGTGCCTCTACAAGTGCTGTGGTGCATATGTATATGCAGGCGCACGACCACTCTTATACGCTTTTCCATTAGCGAATCCGGGGTTCTGCGTTGCTTTTTCCTTTTTCCGTTTTCCTCTTGGGAAGCTATTAAGTTTATAGTAAATATTATTTATGTATGTATGCGCGCGCGCTGGAAATTTAATATCTCGTAATTGTTTTTAAAAATCTCATTTCGACAAGCACTTTGGTTATGTGCGCTTACATATATATACATATGTATATGCTGCCGCGCGGTATACATACATACATTTAAACATATGTGCTACCCGCTGTGCTGCACCGAGTGATATGCCACGCGTGCTCGTGGCACTTCACGCGCTCTCTTTCCCAGCAAAGCCAACAGCCACTGTCGCCGCCGGCTGCCAAGCCATTGGATAAATTGCGAATTGATTTGCAATTTCTTATCAGCCATCGTGTTAAAATAGTTATCGCTTCGATAGTGTTGCTGCCGTTGTTGTTGGTTTTGGTGCGCACTTCTCATTCTCATTTTCATGGTTATGCAAAGCTTATTTTCTTTCAATTTCCCAGCGTTAATTATTATCTTTCAGCGCTGTTCAACTCGATTTTCCTGCCCTTCCACCCGCCCTGCGACTTTCCCAACATTCCCGAGGGAAATTTTCTATGCCTACTTGCTCGAGGGGGAAATGTGCAAAAGACGGGCGCGGAGCGGTGCAGCTGTTGGCCGCACGATATGTGTGTGTGTGTGTGTTTGTTAGTTTGTGCGTTTGTGCGTTTGTGCCACTGACACTGTTGAAATACGAAACTCGCAACCTAAATTGAAAATTGATTATGAAAATTTGTTTGTTGCCTGTTGACATAATGAACTTGTGCGACACAGCCAGATACACAAACACCGGCGCACATACACCCATATTTTCACACATACAGGCACATACCCAATTTGCCACAGAGCGAGGACGAGTTCGAATCGACGTTGATCTGGCGAAGTCGTTTGGGTGAACTCGAAACGACGTTGAAACGAAGTCATTTATTCCATATTAACAACAACGTTGTTTTCTTCATCGAATCGAAGTCGTTACGACGTCGATTTGGTGAAGTCGTTTGGGTGAACTCGAAACGACGTCGAAACGAAGTCGTTTTTTCCATACAAAAGGCAACGTTGTTCCGACTCCGTTTTTTCTCATCGAATCGAAGTTGTTACGACGTCCGTCGGTTGAATTCGTTGGGGTAAACTCGAAACTACGTCAAATCGAATTCACTTTTTCCATACAAAATTTGTACTCTATTATACCAAAGTTTATGGAGCTATAAAACTCTTTATATTTTTTCTTTCAATTCGGATTGTTTTTTCGACCCGCCGGCGAGTCGTTTTTATGGCCCGCCGGCGAACTGTGCTTTTCATCCGTATTCACCAGAACGAGTCGGAAACGACGTCGTTACGCAGTCGTTTGGCAAATTGGGTAGACACACTTTCGCAGTGATATTAAAAATTCGTTTTTTCCTCTACTTTCAATGGCAGCGTTGTCGCTTTGGCATGTAAATTTGTTTTTCCAGCACGTGCATGCACACTTACACACACCCTCATTTGGGTATTCAGTCAGTCAGTCAGTCAGTCGACTGTTATTTATCCTTGTACACATATCCGTTGCGTGCGCATATTTACTCTGCTATTTGTATTTTCATTTTCATCATTTGGGAATTGATTTACGTTCGAGCTCTCGCATTTGCATTATTATCCTTTAATCGCATGCTGAGAATGGCGACATTTGGCCCGGTTCAATCAGCGGAAAGTGATTTAAAGCCAGCTATGGGTACGCATGTGACGGCGGTGTGTTTTTCCCCATTTTAAGTGAAATTATTGGGAATTTAATGTAAAGCAGCTCAACGGGATTAATTTCCGTTGCTGGTGGTGGCAGTGGTGGTGGGTAATCATAAATTGTTCAATCTTCCTTCCTTTTGGGGAAATTATAATTTTTTCAACAATAATGCTATTTTTATTAAATTCTTTTCCAAGATTTGGCGTATTGTGAAAACCTGGTCTATGGTGGATTTTCCAGGTCTAAAGCCACACTGATAAGGCCCAATCAGTTCGTTGACGGTGGGCTTCAGTATTTCACCCAATACGCTCAATAAGACCTTGTAACCTATGCTTAGAACGCTGATCCCGCGGTAGTTGGCGCGAATGGCGGGGTCGCCTTTCTTGTGGATTGGGCAGAGCACACTTAAATTCCGGTCGTCGGGCATATTCTGCATAAGAGTTGATGCATGCACCTTGTCAACTCCTCGCCGCCGTACTTGAATAGCTCAGTTCACCGGGTGTCAGCTCCAGCAGCTTTGTTGTTCAGCCGCGTTATTGTTATTCGTACCTCGTTATGGTCAGGCGGAGAGACCCGTCATCATCGACTGGGGGCTCGGGTTCTTCTTCTCCACAACTTTCCGTACTGCTACCATTCAGTAGCTTGGAAAAGTGTTCCCCCCATAATTTAAGTACGATCTGAACATCGGTAACTAAGTCGACATTGTTGTTCTTACAGGAGTACGCCCTGGGCTTGAAATCTTCCGTAAGTCGCCTAACTCTCTGGTAAAATTTTCGGGCATTCTTCCTGTCGGCCAGCATTTCAAGCTCTTCGCACTCACGTATATCGGCCTCTCTCTTCTTATTGCGGCAAATACGTCTCGTTTCCCTTTTCAGATCCCTATAGCGGTCCCACATAGCGCGCGTTACTCCCGATCGCAGTGTGCCCCTGTAGGCGGCATCTTTTTTTCCTGCAGCTTCCTGACACTCCTCATTAATAAGCGGGAAATGTGGTTCCACTGAGAGAGCAAGTGTGAGAGTCGAGTAGCTAATGCATTGGCTGTCTGTTGTGATTGCAGCCTTTCGACGTTAAGCTTTCCTTGCATATTCGGGCGCACATTTTTTGCTACACAAAGGCGGTCCGATAGTGGTCCGAGTCGATTTTTGGGCCTCGCTAATCGTAATCGTAGAGAAGTAGATCATAAATCGTAAGTGGTTATTGTACTCCCATGAGTATGCTGAAATATAAACTCGTTTCCCTATTTCTAAACAATTATAAAGCTTATCTAACAGGTTATGGGGATAAAGTGAATCACTAGTTTGTGTTTAAACTAACTTTATTGAGTTGTAACAATAAAACTACAGCTAAAGCGCTTAACAAACTAATTAATATTTTTAAAATATGATTTGGGTCAAATAGGTGTGTATTCGCCGGCGATTCGATAAAAAGTAATTTACTCGTCGGTCTTGTTGAGTGCGCTTTTGTTTCGTTCTTTCGTAACCGCCAGGGTTACCATCGGGTCGTTCGTTCAGTCCGGTTGCCACAAGGTCTTACGATCTTGACACCAGAGCCAAGCAATCCACAGTAAATGTATTTAAATTCAAAATGTAATATGTATTGGTAAAACAAATTGTAATCAAGCTACTTTTTATTTCTTCTATTTCAATTAACATTTTCCTTCTAAGCTACATTTCCTCTTTCCACTACCATGGTTTACAGCAGTTATTACCTGTGATAACTGTTGTTGCAACACCATTGTCAGTGTAGGATATCAAATAACAACCAAACGGAAAATACATCGAAACGGACGCTGGTAAATAAACACAAAATGCTGCTGCAACAATTATCAAACGAGCATCAAAAAGAGAACAAAAGAAATTAAAACAATGAAATTGGAAAACAGAAAAAAGTGTGAAATCTCTTTACAAATTGCTCACACGCTATTGTTGGTTGGTGAGCATTAGAGGAAAAAATTCCAGAAAAATAAATAAATAAAAAAGCAAAGAACAATAGCTTTTGCCAGCAGCAGCAACCCCTGTAAGTAGGCTTCACTTTTGCATCGGTGCTGGGAAATACGCACAGCAGCATTACACAACAACTACCACTTGAACGCGCCCGCAGTGGAAAATCATACAACAATCATGGAGTGGCGGCACGGCGCGCTTTGCTTGTGGACTCGGAGCTACGCGATTGCGTCTTGCGTTGGCCTGCTTCTCGCTTTATTACGCAAATAAATTAACTTGGCCTGGACTTTAATGTCCTTCACAGAGCCCAAACAAACTTTAATGTGGTCACATTTGTTTATGCATAGCTCCATATGTGTGTGACTGCTATTACGGTAGCTCAAAAGCATGCATGCGTGCCCATGTGCCTGTGTGTGTGCCACCATTTGAATGCTCCGGCATGTGTGCTTGTGTGCTTTTGGGCAGTTTTGCATTAATTTATTGCATTACGCGCCGCCAGCAAGTATGACCGGCTTGTCGGCGCGAACCATATAAGCCTTGAGGGCTATCCCTGCCGCTCCGTTCGGCACGGCGCGGTAATATCTGCCATATATGTACATACGTTTGTGTCACAAATGTATGTAGTGTGCACATTAGGGTGGTCCAAAAATGCATGTGAAAAAGTAAAGTTGGAATTTTTAAGCTCTCGCTCCCTAGTATTGTTCTAAACCGAGAAAAATATACCCTTATTTTTTTATTTTGAAATCAAAGAATATTTAGAGGTCGCTCAAGG
Organism: Rhagoletis zephyria; assembly: GCF_001687245.7. Classification (NCBI taxonomy): domain Eukaryota; kingdom Metazoa; phylum Arthropoda; class Insecta; order Diptera; family Tephritidae; genus Rhagoletis; species Rhagoletis zephyria. The sequence goes on from NW_016158680.1 coordinate 9,329, forward strand.
CACCCAAATTTTTCCATGTATTTTATATGGAGAAGAAACAACTTTTCGTGGAAAGGGTATATAATTCTTAACAATCAATATCTTTTTATCGAAAAACTCTGTTTATCTGCAGGATATTCTCGATAATAATACCCATCGCAGCTATAATTTATAAGTCCACCAAAAACCCATAAAAACCCCGAAAAATGCAATGGGCGGACCAATAAAAAATCGTCAGTATTAAAAAATTTTTGAACAAACAATTGGATATTATTATTGAAAGTCTGTCGAAGAGAACCAGAGTTTTCCGATCGAAAAATATTGATTTTCAAGAATTCTATACCATTTCTACGAAAAGTTGCTTTGTTTTTCATAAAAAATACATGGAAAACTTTGAGCGCTTTGAGCGACCTTTAAATATTTGTTGATTTGAAAATAAAAAATGGGGGTATACTTTTTTTTCGATATAGTACAATCCTAGGGGGACCACCCTAGTATAAATTTATATGTTTATGCGCGTGTGGAATGCCTGTTTTGAATGTTTCGTCTTGTTAGTGCTGGCACTGGCTCATTAAATGTACTTTAATTACCGTTGTATTTGTCCTTTTTTGTTGTTTGTTCTGTTCCTTTGCCCATTCTCCGTTGTTCATTGTGTGTATGTGTGTAAATATGTACACTTCGTTACCATACTGACTTGATTCAAGTTGTAACAGTTTTTGGTAGGTCAATGGTTTCGTTTTATTAATATAATTCTACTTTTAAAATTAACGATTTCAAATCCTCTCCAGTAAAGAGAAGGTAGGTTGTCCAAAGTTCTCAAATTTCAGACAAACATTCACCAATAAATAATTACTTTAGGGTTGTTTGAGGTTAAGAAGCTACCAAAAATTTAAAAATATACGGTACTTCTTGAGGAGAGTTGTCATCTTTTTCAAAAGTTAAAATCAATTAATTAATAAGTTGTACAAAATATTACAACAACGTGAGTGTCCGCTTATGGGTAGCTTATGACCAGGGAACGGATTTTTTGGAAATTTCCTTTTTTCGGATAAAAAGTAGGAGTAAATTGGATTAACGATTCCACGATTAAGCTTCCCCTGATTGCATATATACACATTTGATGTTGCCTTTTCTATCTTTAAATGTATAGGGCAAGGAAAAGGCCTTCTTCTTTTCTTATTTAGCCCTGTAACCGCCTGAGCGATTTTGACCGAGTTCATCTAAGCACGCCAGTCGTTTCTTTTTTTTTTTTGTGCCAACTGGCGCCAATTGGAAATGCCAAGTGAGGCCAAGTCCTTCTCCACCTGGTCTCTCCATCTCAGTGGGGGCCTTCCTGTTCCTCTGCTACCACCAGCGGGTTCCGAGTTGAAAACTTTCAGAGCTGAAGCGTCGCTGTCACGAAAGTGGAGGCCGCTGACAAAAGAGGATATAAACAAGTTATCCAATCCGCCAAGCGGACTGCAATGTTCTTCTACATTGCTCTCGCTTCCATGAATCTGCATGCTTTATAATTTTTCGGTAGGGTTGCCATTTAGAAATAATTTTAAAAAGGTTTTCATAAGTGAGGTATTGCATCACCTGTCAGGTATTGGCAAGTAATCAATTGCAATGTATGGCGTTTGTCGTATAACCTTATTATTACGTTTTTACCTTCTCCCCTAAAATATATTTCCAGCAAATGCAGTTTTATTCGTAACCCATAATCTCAGAACAATAAACCACTAAAAGCTAATCACTTAATTTATATGATTACTGCAACGCGCTTTTAAGCAATTATCTAAACACATAAACAAATATGCATATGCTGAGGTAACCCGCCCCACAAAAGTTTTAGTATTTTCAGAAAAAGCCAAAATTGCGACTCAGTGTTTCGGAAATTTATTGCATTGCTACTATAAGTATTAGCAAACAAAGAAAAATTGAAGTATTTTGGGAGGCATAGCAAAAACAGCAACAAGTAAGCTGCTAAATAATAGCTGCAATTACGCCATAAACTCGATAAGGCAACGCTACAGCGTTGCGACTAAATACAATAAAAATTCAAAGTAAATTTTTGCAACACTTTAAGCCATAAAAGAAAAATTGCCCAAAAATCCAACCACTGCAATTTCGCACAGATTTATTACCAAATTGCCCAGAAATTAATAACCAAGCAGGCAGTGCCCCGAGCAAATAAATTTCAAATCGCATTTATCAAACAAAATTCGTTGTGTTTTTTATTTGCCTTTTTTTGCGGGGAAAATTGGCTGTCTGCGGTGAGTGTATGTAAAAAAAAAACAACGACTACCTTTTATAATAGATATCTGGTGAATAGTAATGGAGGTGGATTGCACCTGAACGAGGTTTAGAATAGATAAAAATTTACTTCTAAGGCTACTATTGAAGCCAAAAAAAATCTGCTAAAACTTCCTAAATGAGTCATCTCGTTTGCCGCTTGCCGAAAGCCAACACTCTAAGTATTCGAATGCCCCGGGCTAGGCTATGAACACTAAGCTATGACAACAGCTTCAAAGCCACAGCAAAGTTTTTCAGTCAAGAGCTATTGAATCGCCACAAGATAAGCATACAAAATCTAATTAAAAAATGTTCAGCCGCCTTGATGCTCACAGTAGACAAAATCGCACATGAAACAAGCAACTACAACAACCGCAAGCAAGAAAAAAAATTATATTAAAATAATCCGTAAAAATACATACTGCAGGCTACTTTGTATCAAATAAAAGAGACCGCTCAGGCAGCCAGCAAACAGTAGCACATTTCAAAAAAAAAAACATGACAAAAATCCAAAAAATGGCTGTAATTGAAAATGTAGTAAAGATACAAAAAATAAAGCACTCAAAGTCCGCCAAGAGCTGAAGCGGATAAATGCTGTTCGTATCAAATCTAATAAAAAATTAAATAAAAATAAAAAAAAATTCAGTACCTGGCTGCCATCAAAAGAAAAACAGCATAGCCAACAGCATTGAGCTATCCACGCCGACATCCAACCAAACACTGGACTGGACGTATGTGGTACTCGTATAATAAGTAGGAAGCGACAGAGCAGCTACGAAAACATAAAATGCCATTAGTGGATAAGCGTGTCCGTCAGCCGAATAATGTGTAATATCTGTAACTCATTAATGACAGTAATTTAAGACGCTGTCAGTCAGATCCCATTGTCATCGTCGTCTTTGCCGTCAGCCGTCAGACATCGATACTGCGCGGTCGTGGTCGTGAGCAAGTCGAGCAGGTTTCATGCGCTGAAACGCTTTTGCACCAGGAGATAAACTCTGAGACAAATGTGACTCCAGAGGCGAGCTAAGCGCGGCACAAAAGTTGTAGAGACAGTCAGCCAGACAGTCAGATAGCCAAGAGGACGATGTTGATATGCAGTGGACTAAGCTGACTGACTGACCGACTGACTGCCTGTTTGAGTGGCTAGCGCGGTAGTGACGCTTTAGCCGACTCCGGCAAGCGCATAGCGGCCATAGAGCCCGTTAATACCCAATGCAATAAATATCGTACACAATAAAGTGCCAACAAAGAAAAGTAAAACTGTTCCACCATAATCTATGGAAAAAATGACGCCTCTTCCTACCAATCACTGCTACTTAAGCTAAACGCTGGTTAGCAGCCTCCACGTCTCCACTGTGCAATCATTTCTGCTACGTTGCCTATGCACAAGCTCTGTCCAATTGCATACCCGAACACGGGTCGCGCTTGCTGTCTGCTTGTCTACCTATTTTAGTACATCATTGAACTCTAGTTGCACGTCTGTGCACGTTTGTCCAATCGCTCGTCCGCTCAATCGCTTCTTCCCTTGGCTCTTCGCTAACCGCTTAATGCGCCTAACTGGATTGCTCGTCTCTTTTACTTATTCGCTCCACTTCAATGTGCTTCATTGGCATGGATGTCTTCTCGCATAGATATTATCACAAATGACTGATGAATACACCATTAAACAGATACAGATACCGTGCCACTCAGCGTCGATGGCAGGCAAAGGGATGAAGACAAGCAAAGTATCGCATGGCATGGCATAGAAAATGATGCGATTGAACGGGTGTTTGTTGTCGAATGTTCTGACTTGGTGCATCACGATGACGGCATATATTTATACTATTGAAGAAGTTAGAAGGTTAAATGGAAAAAATACGCCATAAGAAACGATTTTGTGATACAAAATGCGAGGTAACGAAAACAAGAGGGATATTAAAGAAAATAAGAAAGGGCAGCTCCTTTTATCAATATGAAGCCAGCTAGAATATTTTCGGCAAGGTACTTGCCAGTTATTAACCTTGGAATCATCGAAGCAAGATCGATTTTGCCAAAAAAAAAAGCTTCTGCTTTGAAATTTTAAATGTAACTCTTTTGGTTCAATTACCCATCGAGATAAAATCGGAGATCGTGTCATATGACAGGACCTTTCTTGTGGGATTTTCGTGTTAATGAAAACTTACCACTGTATGATGGTAAAGTTGTAGTTTCCTGTTGAGAGATTCTCTTTCCCTCTCTGTAATATCAACAGAAATTTGATATGATGAAACGGACAGGTTTAGCGAGACCGCGGGTCTAAAAGTATCGTACACAAGGCAAGCCAACAAATTTATTTCCAGACAAAATGAGATAAACCATTTCCATTACATGGTAATTCTTAGCAATCCCCAGATTAGACGAAGAGAAAAGAATCCCAGACAACACTAATTTGTTTGTGTAGAAAGGATTGGAAATCCTAAGGTGATTAGCAGAAAAGTTGGCGAATTTCAGTTGGGGTTCTCCGAAAAGATAGTAGAGGTTTGTTCTTTTCGCTACCGACCAATGTGCTTTTTCACTTATAACTATATAGGTATTTACAGCACAAAGTTCTCTTCGCCGAAGTTATCGAAGTGAAGAAAATATGAAAAGATTCACCGTTTGAAATATCGATCTCAAGATTTTTAGTCAAAAAATTCTTATTTTTCACCAGTTTGTACTTCTCTAGCAGTTTACATATTCAAAAAAGCGCTTCAAATCGAAGAAATGTTTATGTTAACACCGATTGACACTGAATGACAAAAACTCAGACATTTTCTAAAGTTTTCCTTGTCCTTTTTCATTTTTAAGTGGATGATAATATTTAGTTGTCAGTCAGAAATTGGAAGTCAAACTATTCCTCGTTCCAGTTTTTGTGTCCACACTTTTTCGAGGATCACGGTTTTGTCAACTTCTATGGAAAGGATACTTCGATGGCTCCCAAGCGAGAGCAAGGTCTGCCTTCCAGGTAATTTTTAGGCTTTAAATTAAAATTTAGCTATGATGATAATAACTTTCCACGCAATGAAAAAGTTCACTAAGCTAAATATAAATAACTAGTAAGCTAGTCTTAAAAGCTGTTTTCAGGGACCTTAATTGCCGGAAGTTTGGTTTCATCGATCTTAACGTTGGATTTAAAATAGATATTCAGGGGTCTGCTGTTGTAAAACGAGGCAAAAGATTTAGCTTTGAAGCTTTTAAGACTCCACGCCGTGAAGAAGTATGCAAGCAAGGAAAAAATGCTAGTTAATTTGTCGAAAAGATGGTTTTAGTGATACTCCACTATCCGAGCTTTGCTGCCATCGATGTAGACATGGCATCCGCACTAGACCTCCTGGGTTTAGACGGCTAAAACTGTAGCGTAAGACTTTAATGCTGAGCTTACGACTCCTTGGCAGGTTGCAGATTTAAGCACGCATCGGCTATTTCTGGTTAAGTCTATCAATGTCATCATGCAATCGCTGGCAGCTGACAATCTACAAATCACACTCGATTTAGTTTTTTTTTTGTTTCGGCTCTTTAAACTGCAATTTCGCTTACGTATAATCGCGTGGTGGACTCTCGGTCAATGCTTACTTTGTTGCAACACGAAATTCTCTGCGCTGCCCATAAATTGAGGCATTTTTAAACAACGTTAATTAAAACACATACAAATTTATCGCTGCAAACCACATGCTTTGAAAAATATTTTGCGCAAAAGTGGAAATAAACACACACATACTAAAAGCTCTCATAAATTCTAAATTCCAAATTCCAAAGCTTTTTAACGATAAATTCACACACCATTTGCTTTCATTGAAAAGAAAAAAACCTATATATAGGAATCCACGAAACGCTTCGAAACAGAATTCAAATAAAAGGCAAACAAGTGCGCTCGAAACTCCCCAGGTGCGCAAACGAGTTAGAAAAAAAGGAACGAAAAGTCGATATGCAAAAGAATGTTTCAAAGGACATGCATTGCAAAATGTATTTCGAGCGACGCGCTGTGCCAGCGAGCAATAAAAAAAATTGATGAAAACCATTAGAGCGGCACTAACTAATTGCACCGAAAATTGAAATATTTTTATTTTCTTAGCTCAGCAAACGCGCGCACACACACACACAAATAGAACTTTGTATTGGCACAAAAATTGAAATGTTTTGGTATGCGCGTGTGTGAATATTTCGTTATAAGCTCGCTCGCTTGCAACGTGATGTAATCCTCCGGGCATTTTTCCATCATTCGCTTTGCTAAGCTTACCACTGAGCACCAAAAAAAAACAAAAAAGAAACGCTTTGAAGCAGCGCAGTCAATAAACAATTGAAAAAAGCCGAACAGAGAAAAAACAGGATTTTTCAAATATTTTAGAATTTATGACGAGCATATAAAGGACAGCACAACACGCTCACTCAAAGGACTTGCCGAAAAGTAAAAATAATAACTAAAAAATCAAAAAAGGCAATAATGAAAAAAAAATCCGTACAACCTCTAACAAAATCCACTTCAATTCAATACAATTCAGTTCAATTGGTCGGTGCGCCCGAAAATGAAAATAGAAAGGAAATAAAATAGAAATCCTGAAACGCGAATGCGGCCAACTAAAACGAGAACTCAGAAAATCAGACCACTGCGGGAACAAGAAAAAATCACTTCTACACAAACAAAATGCGCTGCTGCAACAACACCCAACAGAGGCAAAGAAAAACAAATAAAAACACAATAGACACTCGAGCGCGCATATTAGCAAAGGGCGGACGCATAAAGGGCGCGGCACAAAGGATTGCCGCGCTTGCACACACCGGTTAGCAGCAACTGGAAACCATAATAGAGAAGTCCAAGTACATTATGGCGTACTGACACACTTTGTTTTTTTTTTTTTTTAAATGAATAGCCCGCTGGATGACGGCGTAAAAGTTCAGCGCTGAACCGGGTGAACGGCAAATCGAACGACCTGGCAACAGCGAGGTGGTCCTTTAGGGATTTATAGGGTATGCTCTTAACACATAAATACATTAGAAAGTACCTTGTAGGAACTTTTGAATTGGAAATATGCTGTAAGGAACTGTAGAATGCTGTATGTTTACAGTACCAGAGTTACTTATTGTTTACTTAAAAACAGATTCGTTGCTTGGTTGCTGAGCTACTACTAACTTCTAGTTCAGCAAGAAGGTAGTAAGTAGTCTTATAACTGATGTTTTATGAGATTTTAAGATTAATCGCTGCAGTAATCGCCTTATCTTCACGGCACCTACGTCAAAAAAAACAAGGCCTACCGAGTAAAGCTAATAATTATTAGAACTACCATAAAAAAGATTGGGGGTTGCATAAGAAAGCAGAAAGGTAAAATAATTCGCTAATCACAAAGAAAAGCAATCGGCAAAGACTTAGATCTGCATATCTATATAATAGGGCTCCTGAAAAAACCCGGCGGATACTTCACGAACAATTGCATGGAATCCCTTAACTTGCTAGCCGATGTCCATTTTCCATACTGCTTGCCACTGATCACAACCAGAACCATTCACAAGCAGGCTTGGATAAGACGACCCTGTGCAGAGGATTGGGGAATCGCCAAAGGACTGTTCGACGAGGATAGAACAAGATGGGCTATACCTGCCTCAGCGCTTTTCAAAGCACCTGGAGCAGATGGAATTTTAACTGTTCATATTCAAAAGGGACTTCCCCGCTTGTTGCCTTTCCGAATACCACTTTTCAGAGGATGTTTTTCGTGGAGATCACTTTCCGCTTAAATGGCAGCAAGTGGCATTCCGCTACATCCCAAAGGTGGAAGGAAAACCAGCGGACCAACCAAAGTCAAACCGATCCGTTAGTCTTACGTCCTTTCTACTAAACACAATGGATCAAATCGTAGAAAAGTATATCAAGGAACCGGGAACCCTTTGCATAGACACCAGCATCCCTATTTTCCACAAAGATCTACTATCCACGTACTGCAGAGTCTTGCCAGGAAAATTGAGAAGTCCTTGGAGGACAAGGAGGTAGCGTGGGATATTTATTAGACATGGAGGGCGCTTTCGACAACACGAAACGAGAGGAGGTGATCAAACCACATGTGGCTGAATAAAAATACGTTCTTAAATCCAGAAATATTACATCTACTCTAGTACAGGAAAGGGCCGGATTCTTAGCTACGAAAGGTTATAAGCAGGGGGGATTGATCTCCTTTCTGCAGTGGTCTGTCGTAGTACTCTGGCTTCTTAGCGGTAACGGCTTCGACGTTCAGTGGATGATATTGTTATCCCAATCCGAGGTAGGTTCGAAGACACTATCTCCAAATTCCTACAGCATTCCCTGAATATATTTCGCGAATTGGTGTAGTTACAATGGGTTAAACGTAAACCCCAAGAAGACTGGCATAGCCATTTTCTCTAGGAAAAGGAAAAGGGACACATTGCTAGAACCATTCTTTCAAGGTTAAAACATACACTTCTCCAAAGGGGTCATATATCTAGAAGTTATCCTTGATGATAAGCTCTCATGGAATCTGCACCTAGATAAATATGTCAACAAAAAAAATAATTTTGAGTGGCGAATTAATTTTGAGAGGCGAATTTCGCCTGGTCTGCTATACCTGCTGTATACCAAAGAGAGACATTGTTTTAACAAACACAAGGACGCAGTTCAAACAGAATAAGAAATATGGACAGAGACGTTTAGAGGACAGTAGATCAGCAAGCACCGCTAAGCATCGAACTCCATAGCTCCTAAGATATGATCTATATACATCTCGCCAATAGCTTATATGCGAACTTTGGAGTTAACAAATTCCAACACATGATTTATAGCAGTGATCGATTCATAGCTCACTCAGCGCTCCGTCAGCATATTTATGTTGCTCACCTCTACGAGGGGAGTCTGAAAATGTGTACCTCAATGTATTAAAGTAGTTGAAAAAAAATGTACGAGGGATGTTTCCTAAATTCTGAGAATTGTGCAGAACTTGTAGGCAATGTTATTGGTGCCACACAGGTCTTGTCATGTTTATGCAATATTTGCTCAGTCTGATTAAGGTGTTCGACTGATATAGACGGGCTTTCATAAAACTGTTTTTATAACCATGGAAGCCGCAGCGAAATCACAAATAGCAATAATCTTCTCTTTGTGGAAAGAAGGTGTGAAAACATCAGAAAGTATTCAGTTGCAGTTCAGGAAAGTGGCATAAGCGTCCGTTATTGCAACAGGATAATCCAAGACCACATACCGCAAGAAAAAGGAAGGATGTTTTGAATGATTTACGATGGTAATTGCTTCCATACCCACCTTATTCCCCCGGGACTAGCACCTAGTGATTATTATCTGTTCCCAGATTTGAAAAAACCCTTACGGGGTGTTGGATTTGAAAGTTCAACTGACCTAAAATGTGGCATAAAAAAATGGATAGGTGAAGGACCGACGGCTTAAAAAAATTAGTTTATCGTTGGGATAAACGTATCCAGTTAATTGGAGATTATGTTGATAAAATAATAAAATTATAGCTAAATTCCCAGAACTTTGGAAACATTCCTCGTATACAAATTAAATTTTTCTATATAATCGCTGTCTACTTCAATGTATTTAAAAATAATAATAGTTTGGCGCTTACACATATGTTAGTGTTTGGCCGAGCTTTTCCTCCGATTTGCGGGGGACAAGCACGATTTTGTTATACAATACTAAACTATTCGCCGACTTTGTCTTCGAAATTCTCGTTTACTGCCGCCTTCATCTCTTCTTCACTAGAAAATCTTCGTTCTCGGCGGTTTTTCTTCAAATTGGAGAACAGGAAGTTGTCGCTGGGGGCCAGATCTGCCCTGTCTGAGGGGCGATTGATTTCTTCAAAATATTTCCGTCGGCGCTTTGTTCTTCTTTTTGAGGGATTCGATGACAACTCCGGTATGTATTCGGCTCAATTACTGCAAGCGTAATGATGTTAATGACATTAAATTCAAATTCGGTATTTAAAAGGATACAAGCTATTAGTAACACGTGTGACAAAACATTAATGAAACTTACAGGTACTTAGACTCAAAACTTTTCAGCCTCCCCTCGTACGAACACCGACAGCTGAGCAGTGCTTTCAGCGCAAACATTCTCACTCACCTAGTTTCTTGAATATGTAGTGGACATAGAACTACGTAAGATCATTCGACTCGAGAAAATTGGTTTGTCAGCAACACAATAGAAGGACGTCAAGGATCCAAAGACGGGACCTTCATATAAATGCTAGTATATCCAGCAAACATTCTAATTTGAATGTCCTAAATTTTATTCACACAACAATTCTTAGTTTAAGTAAAGTTTCGCGGAAGTAGCCATTTGGAAAACTTTCTATATTTGGAACAATAATTCCATAAATTAATTTGATACGGGCCAACCAAATACTAATAGAGCATTTTATGTATTTTCTTTCTTTCATTTTTTCATAACTGTGTACGAATTTTTATTCTTTTAAAGTTCCAAAAAAATCCAAAAAAGAAGGAAAATTTTCTGAATATTGTGGACTAATTTCGGATCCCTACTTTGTCATGCTTTCAGTCAAGCTTAGTAGAAAAGAATTAGAAGCCTTCGGAAGTGTTTTATAAGAAACCTCTAATTCTGGTTCTGGCAGGGTGTCCATGCGTTCATGTTATCATGTGTGAGCGCTTAGAGAGGTGATGTAACAAGCGGCATCAAATAAATAATCATGAAATTACCACAAGAATATAGCTGCTACAAGCTACTGTTACTATACTGAAACAATGGACAATTTGCCTTATGGGCAAAAACAAAAACAACTACTACGGCGTCAACGGCGATACATTGACAGCCATGAAATACAATACAACCATCGCGAAATGCAACAAAGGGTTTAAATTTCTAACAAACATACAAAAAATAAAAAATTTAGGGTACGCAAATGATAAATATATATGAATAAATGTGTGCATCGTTGAGCCATCGAGTTGGCAACAAACCTTTGACCACCACCATCATCAGGCCATACCAAATTTGATTTTGCAACACTAGCAGCGTCACAGCGGCAAAATGATGAATGAATTGCAAGTAAGCAAGCTTAAATAAAATAAAGGGTTACAAGCATGAGCCCTAGAAAGGAGTAAATGACGTTTGTATATTCGTATATATGTATTGCAAAAGGACACATATTTTGCATCTGTATTAGTAAATGTGTGTGAGCATCTCAATGGGCAGTCAAATTAAATGAAAGGAATAATGAAAGCTCAATTCTCTATATTATTTTGCATTTACATACGCGGTCTGGAATATTATTGTTGTACCCATTGAATTGAATTTTTAATTTCCAGCAATGAAATGTACTTATGATTAATCCATATTAGATCCATCTAGCTGTGCTGAAGCCGCACAAGGGGATTTAATATAAAATAACGGTCTCTGTGGCTGAATGGTTAGAGGTGCGGACTACAACCTTCGTAGGATGTGGTTTCGATCCTGAGCAACATCTGAATTGGAAAAAGTTTTTCCTAAAAACGGTCGCCCTTGGTAGGCAACGGCAAACCGCCAAGTGTATTTTTGCCTTGAAAAAGCTTCTTATAAAAACCATTTGCCGTTCGAAGACGGCGTAAAATTGTAAGCCACTCCATTTGTGTTATAACATCAGGGTCCAAACCACAAATCGAAGGAGAAGCTCGGCCAAATACTTCGCGAAAGTGTAAGTGCTAAAACATAATTAATATTATAGAAGATTCGTAAATCAAAAAAGATGAAAAGTAATAACATACTGGTTTCTATATACATTAAGGCGATATTTTTTTGCGACTATTGTTTTTTTTCACTCCTACCTCAAAAATTTGTGGGAAACACCAAAAAAAAGCTTCCTGAAAATTTGAACCCTTAATATTAACATTAAGTACTCGCCCAAGGCGTGCAAAGATTTCCCATATAAAATACAAAGTAAACTTAAATTTTTTTTCCTTAAAAAGTCTAAAGCTCAGAGGCATTTTATGGTATAACTCCCACTAGCGAGGTAGTACGGGTCACTAAACCCAATTTGTTCATGAAATTCTCGTTTTTTTGCCCCTATATCGAAAATAACAAGAGATACGAAAAAAAAATAAATGACAAACGTGTAGGGCCTTCAATTCCCTACAAAAAGGTTTCAGAACACCAAATCGCTAACGTCGATATTTCTTGCGATATTCGGCTTTGAAGTTGAGGTAGTGTGGAATTTTCATGGACTATTAAGCTAAATTGTAGAAATTGTTGATCAACTTCAAAGTTCAATATATCAAGAAATATCAATGTTAACGATTTTGTGTTTTAAAACTTTTTTGTTGGAAATTCCTACAAGTTTGTTATATTCGCATCCTCACAAATTAAGTCTACTTTTGTGGCAAATTTTTGATACAACTGTTAAATGGCGTTCCGATGTTAATGTCGCAGAAGAACCGGAACTAAAGCTTCACATACAAAAATACAATTTTTGAGTCTTACTTCGGCATACAACTTGTGTGCTTGCAAAACAACAACAACACTTGAAAAATGAAATTTCACAAAAAAAAAGGTCAGCGACAGCACGAGCTGATAGGCACTTAAAAAAATTTTGCACATTTGCATTATCGAACGAAAACAATGGCCTGTGAAAGTCATAAAAGTTTAAGAGAGTGGCAACGACAGTGACATCGGTATATCAAGACCATGCGAAAGCTTGTGCAAAATAATGAAATGTGAGTGGACGGGTTAAAATGGCATAAATGTGGACACACATGTGCAGGTAATCGCTCGAGCAACATTGGTTAAAAAGAGAGCAACAAAATGTAACGACATGTATGCCCCTGGCGTATTCGGTAGTGGCGAGCTTTCAATGTCCGTCAAAAAAAGTAAACAACACCGGAGTGGACAATGACGCAGAAGGAATAACAATAGAAAGGACAAAGGGGAACTAGTAGATATTTATATGCAAATATAAAAAGGATAAAATGTGATCGAGAGAAAAGGGAATAGGAAGTAATAGGCTATGACCATTAGAGTAGAAGCATTTTACTTAGTTAACACGGAGCGTAGAGAAGGGCTAAAGAGGTGGATAGATGTGAGCGCTTGAGTGACGTGTCAGCTATGGGGCAGCGCTGACACATAACACAATCAAATCACGTCAAAATCAAATCTCAACTATACACACATATTTTTGGCATAGGTATATTTAAAAGCGCTTTTAATATGCATACTCGTATGAGCACATACACGATTACAAGAAAATTTAACATCCAATGCTGGTATGGCCATCGGTGTGTTGATTCGCGTTTGCATGTTCGCGGCGCAGGAGCTGAAGCACTGGCGCTCGTGACGTGTCTTGGTCTGGCATTTAAATGACAAGTACACCCCTCCGACATGGCCTGTCAAGGCAGCGAAGCGCTGGCCCCAAACACTTGGCCACGGCATGAAGCGCGCACAAACACACAGAGGTCGTGACCATGTCCATCGCGCGCTGATGTGCCACATGGCAAGTAGGCGGTTAGTCGGGCGGGCGCGCAACTTGCACTGCCATGGAGTTCTGCTTTTGATTATTCTTTCCTTTTTGTTTTTATTTTAACTGGTAGTACACACATGAAACGCCACTGGGCGCTTAAACGTAGCGCATGTTGAATCAATAATGTGCCAACAACAAACCGACATGCAACCGGGAAAAGCACGCGACGCGCAACTCTGAGCAGAACGGGCTTTGAAGCGCGGCCACCACAGAGCGTAAGCAACAACGTTGACTGCTGCTCAACATGCTAGGCACATGTTCACATATTTTCAGTAAAGTCCCTACCGGTCGTCATCTCTCCACCGATGATCGGCGCTTTTGAGCACTTATACGATATGTGGCGCCACAGGCAGCATGTAACCGCATACTCGCCGGCCGGCCGGCCGACTGGCCAGTAGCAGCAAAGTCACAGCTCTAGCTCAGCCGAGCATTACTTGGCGCGCAACAACTGAATGCGTTTTAATCATGCCACTTCCTATAAGTGCTTAAGCTGAGTGGAGTACGTGCGCGCGCACCTTTTAAAGGGTACCTGTGCCATGACAAAAACAACAACAGCAAACACTGCATCAGACTAAACAAGCAAAGGAGCTTCTTGGTAGCTATAGCGCTTACCTCTAGTCGGTTGTTGTTAACCAGAATCGTTGTGTTGCATACTTCGCGGCGCATTAACTGTGTAAAGTCCAGCGCAGGCAGGCCAGAAGCATTAGTTGAAGCGTAATGGCAATGGTGGCAAAGGCGATTTAAGGCTATTGGCCGCTTAAGTACTCCGCAGAGGGCAAAGCGTTACAGGATTACTAGCTTTTGCGCTTGCCGCTGTTGCTGTTGGGCGTTAGAAGTTTGTGTTGAAAGTTTTGAAGAGAACGTAAATGTGCTCTATCACACAAATACATTTAAAATACTTAACCTAGTTACATAGTTTGTTTTTGACTTAGTTTTTTAACTAAACATATAATAAAATTTTAACAGACCGATATCTGTACAGAAAAAAAATTAATATTAAAGCAACAGAAGCCAAATCAACAAGTTTGCGAATTTTTGCCTGTCTGTCTGTTTGTTTGCACGCTGTTGTTCACTGGAAAACTAATGCATGGAATCGAATGTAGCTTTCTCCGATGTATTGCTAACTTATAATATAGGGGAAAAATAATTCTAGAGTTGCTACCAGTTTGAAAATTGATGTGTAAGAAAATTGATAAGATAAAGTAAATATTGCAATATTACTCTCAAAAGAAATATTTTTGATGAAGGTTGCCACCTGTTTGGAAATTTGATTTAATTGATAAGATAAATTAAATATTGCAATGTGTATCAAGCTAAAGAGGTTCTAGAAATTTTACTGCCAAAAATATTTTTGAGGAGGCTTACCATCTGTTTGAAAACTTTATTCAATTATTAAATGGCTAAAATAAATGAAATGCTACAATGCGGGTATCAAACCAAAGAGATTTAAGTAAGTTTACTGCCAAAAATATTTTTTAGCGGGTTGCCACCTTTGTGAAAAATTGTATTCTATAAAGTGATAAAAAAGGTAAATACTGAATTAATACAGCTTTGATAAAAGTGCACCATATGTAAAATCAAGTTATAAGAATATCAATTAAATTTCTAGGATTAAATACCTTCGAAATTTTGTTGACAAACACCCTTATTCATGAAAGTATAATTATTTTTTCGAAAACTTTATTTGGCTGCGGAACTCATGGAAATTAATTTTGCACTGTTTTTTTCCTCCAGGGAGAGCCAAATCCTAAAGAAAACGTCGTTTAGGAGTCTTACCCGAAATTAATCTCCTAGGACTTTTATATCAGCTCAGTGTATTCATTTTTTTCGGCTCGATTCCGCTCCTCTCTGCTCTGTTTTTATCCACATTATTTGAGGCCTTGGTATGTGTGGTCAGTCCTAGAGATATAAAAAATCGATTTCCACAGCATCGCATTTTCAACAAAGTTTGTTGATTAACATCGATTATAATCGATTAAAATCGAAGAAGTCGCCATCAGGGCGATGCTATTTAACCATCAACGTGCAACTTTCGAGTATCTATTTTTCCTCATTAATCATCTTGTCTAAATGATGGTTTTCGTTGTTACATTGAAATAATTTACGCTGTTACATTGAAACCAAAAAGAACCAAACGGACTATACAGGTCTCAATTTGATATTGTTAAAGGTAAAACTTGTGTTTTTCCTCATCAAATTAATAACCAAAATACAAATGTAATATTTTTTAATACACTTTTTATGTTATTAATTGTATTGGTACCGCAAAATGATGCTGTTTCAAGTTTAATTTTAGCACAAGGTGTGTTAAACAAATAGTGTTTTATTTTTTCAGTGTATTAATGTAGCAAGGCGGGTTGCTGTCCTGGGCCCATTCCACAAAAAGACTTATCAAATTTTCACTCTGCACTTACCAATTTTTTAACACTTTGCATAAGTTCCACAGAACTTAAAGATATGCTAAATGATAACAGTAAATTGGTTAATCTTCTTTGCAATTTCTGTTCCACGTAAGCGATTTTAACGGAGTGCAAATTGAAGGGTATAGCTTGAAAAGACTCTTCTATTAATTTTACTATTGTGTTCCACAAAAACTGTATTTTCTACAGTTGCCGAGCAAATTTTCTAAAGGTGCGTTTTGAATGTCCTGTGGAATGCATTTCTCTCTCAGTTTGAGAAAAGTTGATAATTCTTTACCAAAATGTGCTAAAAGCAAAATGACGGTGCGCAAAATTAATTTGGAAAAAAATAAATTAGTTGTGCAGCAAAAAAACGTATCACTTTGCAATATATGCAAAGATGATAATCGCAAAGTACAAAGTTGATAAGTATTTTTGTGGATTAGGACCCTATTCCCACGGGTAGCAACCTCTTGTATAAGACAATAGGGAGTTTATGTAACTGGGTCGGCTTTTAGCTTAGAATAAGGGATAGGACTGCTTTTGAAATATGTCACTATCCGTTTACATTAATATATAATAGACTTAATATAATCGTGCGACAAAGCATCCTTAACGATAAGATTTAGTGTATAAGCGTAACACAGAAAGTGCTTAGCTGGCGTTACCTTGTCGTTTTTCATTTTCCAGACAGCTGCCACAGATCATATTTAGTTGTCGTTATGCATACTGAGTCTAACAGCAAAAGTTTTCGTCAACAGGAAGCTCATACAATTTTCGAAGGGCTTCTCACCAAATAGGATAGACCCATAACATAATAGCTGATGCTAATGAAGACTTTCGTCCCACCCAGCCAGTTCTACTTACCGGAATGACTCGGGTTTTATCCGACCAAGGTCTGTTGTGTCAGCGATGTAACCCCGTATTTGTCGGCGAAATATCTCAAACGTTGTTCGTCTGTGGGGCTACATCTGCCTCGTACTCTTCTGCTCAGGGCTGGCATCGAAATTCAAATCAAATTCAAAAAGCCAAATTCTTGCTCAGAAACCTACACCTGCTGCGTGAACCACAGACGACTACACCCTTACGCCAGCTCAGTCCGAGTGCGCCTGAGCAGCTCAACACAAACACAGACACGACCGCACCACAACACAACTCAATAGACCACACCACAGTCATAATCAGACCATCCCAGCCCCACGCCGCCGGCAACAACTCCTGGTTCCTCCAACAATCTGCTAGATGTGTCAGACCAGGATATTCCGTAACGTGGCATCAGTCAAATGCAATACCTGCTTTAGCTGGTGTAACTGCAGGGCATGTTTAGGACTGCTCGCTCGCCAGTACGAACTGCGACGCAGCCCCCTACCACCAGGGCTCAGCACACCCAGCAAATGGCGGGCAGGAAACACACCGACATACCAATAAGTCTACCTACACGAAGATTTTACAGTTTATCTATAACGCCCGCGGAGTAAGATCGAGAAGATAACCATCTTTATGGGCCGGCTTGGAATATTAATAGCTGCGGTCCAAGAAACTAAGTTGCACAACAATTCAACACTTTTGATAGTGGCCTAGCAGACATCGATCGCAGGGATACCATCCTAGAATGGCAGGGTATTGCTATCCGGTCAGGCGATGATTCAGTACTGACCTACACTGACTCTCGACCTGTAAATGCCGTTTTGGGAACACAATCACCAGACATGCACGATAAAAAGCTTTGACTGCCTGGGGAGACTCGGACCACAATAGCCCAACTTCGCTCTGGCTACTGCAGAAGGTTAAACTCGTACCTGAGGATACTAGATGCAGATGTGCCAAACGACTACCCGGCATACGGAGGGGCACCTCACGAATCGAGACATCTTTTCGCATAACCACTAAACTCCACTCAACCAACCCACCAGTCCCTTTGGACAAATGCCATAAAAGCTGCACGCTTCCAATTAGTTGAGCTTGAGTACAAAAATTTTAAAGACTAACCGATTTAGGCCACTACAATAACAACAACAGAGCCTTCATCTAATCTGATTTTAAAAATTAGTAGGCGATACAAATATTTCTGTATCTTTATGAGTGTGACTTTACGTACGTATTTTCCAAGAGTATGAAATATGGTGCCGAGTTTCAGAGCCGAGCTGATCCATATTTGAGGCTTGACGTTAAAGTTTTCAAACACTTGACAGAATTTAATACGAATTTAAAGCTGCGGGGAACGTTAAGAGTTAAATGACTGTGTGGTTAAGTTCTACTTCAAACAGTCGGCCAAATTTTAAGCTGTACCTCATCGGAAATATTCAGTACAAATTTATAAATAACCATCTATCTTACTAAACTAAATATAATGTAAATGAAAAGATAAAACGCAATAACCTTCCTTGCAAGAGAAATTTGGGATAAGCAAAGCAAAAGAAAATCAAATCAATGCGTGTCGGAGTATAAAGGAAACGCAACTGCAGGACATAAGGTAGATCCGAGAGTGGCTCACCCTCAGCAAAGCGAATCACACAATGCAACAAAACCTCAAACGAAGAGGGCGCATTAAAATAAAGAAGTACAGTAATTCATAGCCAAAGGTATTATAGAGAAGATTTATGGTGGGTTATGAGGTGGTTGCTATGCCAGTTGCCGAGGGAGGTGAATGCCAACTCCTGTTGCGCGCATGGCAGTGAGCAGCCTGTTGCCAAGTGTGTTCGCCAGCAAGGACAACAAAGAAAAGAAAAAAATAACACAAGGACGTGCACATGAATGCAGAAATATAAAAGCAAACCGGGGTGGCAGGGTCGGCAATAAAAATATGCCGGTATACATATTCGCTTTGGATGTACATACATACATACATACATACATACATATATACACACACATATGGCACCGAAAGCATTTGCCAAGCGGGGTGGCAAAGTGATATTAAATACAACAACAATGCTCAAGAGTGCTTGCAGGCCGCTTTCAAAAGCATGTTAAGGAGTTGGATAAGTACTACGCAGTGGAGTTGAATGAAGTAGTAGCGGTGAAGCGGTGTTGAAGCAATAGGCATCGAGGGATGATTTCCAGTGCTTTTCTTGCCGTTGTTGGGTGGTTGTAAGCATATTGAGGCAGTGAAGTAAAAATAGATACGCAATAACTACAGCTACAAGTACAGTGTGCGGAAAAGCTAACTCGCACGGGGTTGAGTTGCGATGAGTTTGGGCTAAAGACGGAAGCAAAGTTGCAAGCGATTCGGAAAATGATGTGGAAAGCGTTTGGGTATAGGGGAATGTGTGTGTGCAGGGGCACAGCTGAGTGGAGCATTGCATTGCATGAAATTGCGCCATACTACGAACCGGTTTTGGGTTTTCGGTGGCGTAAATCGCGATAGGGGCAGAAAACAAAAAAAAAACGGGAAAAAAATTGAAATGACTGACAGTGGAAGAAAGGTGGAAAGTGGAAAAGTTGTAGGGCGCACGGATAATAACTTGTCACGAAGAGGTTATTCAACTTTTCGTCGCAGCGCTGGACAATGGCTGGGGGAAGGCGGCGTGCTATATAAATACATACATAAGTGCATAGTAAGCCGATAAGCGTGAAAAATTTTATTGTACAGGTCGGAAAATCAAGAGGGGTGGCGTGTACACTCGGCTGGCCTGCTGCGTGACAACATGTCATCGACTCTTTTGTGCGCCCGCCAGCTAGTGCGAGTAGAGTTGAGTTAAGCATACACGAGAATATGCGTGTCCTGTTAATAGTTCATGTAACTTTAAACTCATAACGCTGCAGGGAGCTAGTTAACCCCAGCGTAGATAAGGGAAATGCAGCATAAAGGAGGACAAAGAGCAAAAAGAAGGCGAAGCAGCGCGCAGTGGCAGGCGCTTGGGCGTTAAGATGTCGTAAATTGCGTCTTACATTTTCAAAAAGGGGTGGGGTAGCCTAAGCTGGGTGTTTCCACAAAAAAAAAAAACAGCAGCAATAACAGCAAAATAGGTAAACGGGGCAAATCACAAAGGCAGTCAAACTATGCGTTTAGCGCATGATTTATGAGCGTTGTCGATTTATGATTGCTCGGGTGTGTTTTTTGTGCGCCTGTTGCACGTGCAAGTGACGTGTTAAATGAAAATTATAGCTTTTTTGCATAACAATTTTCTCAATTTCCTTAGCGTACACGCTTTCTGTGTGCGTTAGCGTTTTTTTTACTTGTATTTGCTGATTGTTGCTGTTGTTGTATGCAATTACTTCTTCTGCGTCATTAAAAAATTTCCAACTGTATGTTAGATGCGCGGAAGAAAATCTACCATAGCTGCGTAAACGCCCATTTGATGCCGCAATTTGGCCGCCAGTTGTGCGTAATTGCGGTTTTCGCTATGCATTTTCCGCTGCCACGCATACAGCAGTACGGAGACGGCACGCATACAACCCACTCTCCATTGGGCGCCCTTGTTAGTCATGGCAGAGTTGCATGTGGGGTGTTTGTAAGGACGGGCAGATTGTGTTTGCATATTTTGCTTTCATAAATGCGCAATTAAAAATACGCACTCATCTAACAGCAAGCAAACGCACTTACTTAAGGGCACTTACACAAAGTTTCGGCCTCGCACACACACACACCATCACTTACCCACACACACACACACACTGCCATATCCTTGCCCATATTTGGCCCTCACCACATGCAAATACCGCAGCAGTTATTCGCTCATAAATTTACTTCATAATTATTTCGCTATCACACACTTCTTTTCTATTTATTTATATCGTTCCTATTGCAGCCCAGTCCCCACTGTGTGTCTCTAGCTCTTCGCTTTTCGTCCGGCACATTTTTGCGCTTTTTCCGTTTGCGCCGCAATTCAAATTACCAGCTACAACATACAACTCTGCGTACACAACTCACGCTTGCGTCGCTCAAAGGCGATGTGTGCGTCCACTTCCGTTTCCGGTTGTTATAAACTTGCGTTATAGCCATTTTGCATAGCCGCGACCACTACACCAACACATATGTGTATAAATACCCTGCAGGAGATTACTCTAGCCGAAAAATTGTTCAAGATGCATTCCCTTTTCGACAATACTAGTTCCCGCTCAATCTCCGAACAACCGCTTCAACTGTCTAACTGTAGCCGTCATCGATTCGCCACTTCTCGCTCGCTATGTTTGAGTTCCGGTCGCCTAAAGAAGAATTTTGCGTGTGAAAGCAACAACAAAGTTAGCTAGCACGGATAGACGATAGCGAGTTTGGTGGTACCTCATTGAGTTCGTTCGTTTCGCCACTCGCTAACTGTTGGCGAATCGATGACGGCTTGTATAATGGAGGTCTCGTTGGCGGTGGAAAGTTGCATAAGCATTTCAATGTAGACAGCTCAGAGATGAACTAAACGAATAATCTCGTCCGTTGACGATTATTGTAGTCGAGCGACCCGAGAGCCAACAACAACGCAATACATTGTTCGTGCACGTTGATGCATGCAGAGATGAGCGAATCGTGGTTAGGATTTGAATTTTTTACACTTCGTCTGCCAACTGAATTCGACATTTTTTAAGTGTCCAGTGTGCCTCATCGCATAACAAAGCAGCAAGTCCAAATGTTGTTCTGTTAGATACTATCTGAGAACTAGTAACTTTCTTTCATGGGAGCGCTTGCGCACTGTAGTGTATGTGCAGCACAGCACACACCACACCACAGCGCTTTCTCGCCTTGCAATCAGCGCATTCTGCTTTAGTGTGGCGTAACAATTTTAACGGCAATTGCTTTTGCATTTCAAACTATTTTTTTTTTATTACTGTCCTTACTTTGCTCGTTGGCTCGTTAGTTTGCTGTTGTTGTGGTTTTATATATGCCCCATATGCACGAATATGCATGGTATGTACATAAATATATTTTCACCTTAGTCGTTGTTTGCTCAGTAATGGCGCTCGTTTGTATAGTCAAAGCCTGGGGATTTCCAATTAAAGCGCGGAGGATTTAAGAAAAAAACAGAGTTTATTTTTACCTGGTATAATTTTACGCGACTACCTAGTGGATTAGTATATCGATATTTAGCTTCTTCTAGTTATAATTATGCATAATAGGCTGGCAAATGACAAGCGCTGATGATTTGCGCCGACAATAGTGTGATAGAAACGGATCGGGGAAGCCTTCACCTCTCTCTTTCGGGGTCGCTTCGAACTCCTTCCGGCTAAGATACTAAAAAGTGTTTTGTAGGACAAATGAAACACTTTCGAAATACTTTTGTTATTCTAGCACAAAAGTCTTAGAAAATAAGTTGTCCCACTCACCTCACTCGTGGTGAAAACCTATTTTGAAAGAAAACACTTGTACATCATTTAGCTCGCGTCGCTGCAATAGTCGCAAAGGCCGAGTGAGCACAGCATAGGCATGCCATTCGAGAGGTCCGAGTACGAATTCTCGGGCAGCGGAATTTTTTTCTTTTTTAGCTTACATTTTCTTTTTTTTACTTTAATTTTCTTTCGATTTCTTGATTTTATTGTTTAAAAAAGGACAATACTCAAGTAGCACACTGTTGTATAACTTGTTGTAAATTTGTGAATTTTGGTACAACTAATCAGATTTATACCGAAATTCGCAAATTCGCGCACCAAGTTATATACCAGTGTGCTACTTGAGTATATATATATATATACTTTTAATTTCGTTTCAGTTTTAAAATTTGTTTAGTTTAAGTTTATTTTGTATTTTCATTTTATTGTATAAAAAGAAAAAAATAGGTTTTTTATTTAATTTTATTTTTGGAAACTCATTTTACTTATTTTTTATTTTTTTTTATTTAATGTGTTTTTCTTTTTTATTTTAATTTTCTTTGGACTTTTGAACTTTTGTATTGTATAATAATAAAAACAGTTTTTTTTTCATTTAATTTTTGACATCTTATTTTTCTAATTTTTTGCTTTTTTAATTCGTAAATTCGCGCACCAAGTTATACACCAGTGTGCTACTTGAGTATATGTATATATTTTTTTAATTCCGTTTAAATTTTAAAGTTTGTTTAGTTTAAGTTTCTTTTGTATTTTTATTTTATTGTATAAAAAGAAAAAAATAAGTTTTTTTATTTCATTTTATTTTTGGGAACTTACTTATTTTTTCCTTTTTTATTTAATGTGTTTTTCTTTTTTATTCTAATTTTCTTTTAACTTTTGAACTTTTATATTGTATAATAATAAAAACAGTTTTTTATTTCATTTAATTTTTGGCATCTTGTTTATCTAGTTTTTTGCTTTTTTAATTTTTAGTTGTTGTTTTAACAACAAAAATATTTTTTTTTTTATTTCAATTAATTTTTAAAAATATTTGTATTCGTTTTCCTATTTTTTCTTTTTTCAATTTAACTTTCTTTTATTTATTAGCTTTTATTCTTTTAAATGGAAAAATATATATTTTGTTAATTTAATTTAATTTTTGAAAAGCTCATTGCTAAAAGCGAAGAGCATAATGCTAGTCCTCCTCGTTAGAAAATCTTTCATTAAGTCTTTCGAAAGGCAGCAAAGAGCTTTCAAGAAAGTTTTCAGAATTGAAGACAGTGGTGAGTTGAAAGACAGTTGCCAGAATAGTCCTGTGATTAGAAATTTGTTGAGTGGGCTTTTCGTATGTTTATTATTATTTTTTTTTTTATAAATTTTTGCAGTGCAAAATGCGGAGAATGTAACAATTTTGAAAATAATTTAATTAATATTTTATAACAAAAACCTATTGAAAACAATCATAAGATTCGCGCAAAATGAAAAAGATCACATAAAAAAATTTTAAATAGATATTATAAAAAAAGTTCACGAAAATTACATTTTTTTTTTAATTTAAATTAAAAATTAGGTTTTCGACGATGTTACGCATTTTCTTCCACATTTGTAAAATTTGCCGAAAATGCCAGAAAGACCTGTTTATTTATACATTGCAATTTACTGCACAAAACTATTTACATACCTAAATTTTTTCCAAAACTTAAAAAAAATTTAATTTTAATGAAATTTTTTTACAAGGTTTCAAATTTGTATGGTGCAATTTTTTACATTTGGGGGAACCCTTTAATTGTTTTCTACCAGTTTTTACTATATAAGTTTTATTAGTAGGAATAGAAAAGTCGATTTTATTCACAATTGCTACTTTCTCTGCACATGGCAGTAAAAAATTAAAATTCAAAAATCGGGCTAGAAAAGTCTCTGCGAAATCGCATCAGCTTTTAATTAAAAAAGAATCGGTTTAAAAATTAAGCTCTGGACTATTGTGAATAGTCAAATCCGGTTTCGCGCCATTCTGCGGTGGTCTGACGGACCCCTATTGACATATCTGTTTGGAAGATGATGAGATGGAATCATCTAAGCGTTTCCTCCTCAGCTATAACACTCTGGAAGAACTTCCTTTTGGAAGACCTCAACTGCCTGCGGATCTGCATTTTGAGTGTCCAGCGCTTTTCCTGGGAAATTCAGCTGTAACAGAATGGACACTATTAAAAGTGCAACTGTCCTAGAAAAGCCCTCAGTTGGTTCTTGCATGGACCGTTCTGCCACCCACCGGAGAAGAAATTACTCGAACGTGCTCTACCCAGAAAATTTATCACTCATAAAATTCCCTGCAAAGGCATTCAAAGCCTAATACGAATGCCTGTATTATCTGATAGCCTTAAAAGCACACCAAAGTATACTTTCATAACTCTTCACATAGACCATACAATTTCCAGGTGTCATTACTTGCATTACCTAATGGCTAAACTAATCTCTAATCAAGTTAATAACTCATTGCTGTCTACAAATTTAAATATTTAGATACATATCTTTATACATACATATATATGTATCCGTACGAACTATATTTATTCCTGCACTACCAGCTGTCGTGTCTGCTGTGCAACCAGAAACATAACGACGTCCATCATAATCAGTGACTATCATTTACACAGTCAGCAAGCCACGCCTAGCAGTCGGCATTGGCACAGCAAGCAAGTAAGTAAATAGGCGACATTTTGCAAGTACAACTAAACTTAGTAATGGTTGTTTGTATGCGCCATGAAATATTACTCATTTTTGCGTTTATCAGCGCAACTTGAACGCTGCGCTGCAATAATTTACAAGCGGCGCGCCAAACATGTCAACTTGTCTACGCGAATGCCACATACAAACGAGTATTAGGGAGTACATTTAGTGTAAGTCAAAATGAGGAGGAAAGCCGTATGTACATATGTTTGAGCGAATATTTTTGTTGTTGGTGTGTGCGAAAAAAAAATAAATATTGCATGTGTGACAAAGGAATAGCATAGCTACTGATTTGGCTGGGAATGTGTATGCGCGCCCGCCTTGCTGTTTGCCTCGCTGCCCTGAATGCCTGCCTGCCACTCTGGATATTTTCCATGTTTTTGGTGGCAAAACATATCCGCATCACTCATACGCCGTGGTGGTCGGTCGGTCGTTCGATCGGTTGCTCGCTTGGCACTTGCGTGTGACATGAAATGAAATCCCGTCACCTTTTTCGCTTTAACTACTGCAACTAGGCGACTGAAAATGATAGAGTATCTGACTGATAGGGCAGTGTGAGCTGACAGCATGTAAAATGAACCTCTGTTGGTTGGGCAACGTAACGTCTAACGGGTATGCGCGTTGCCCTAAACACACGCTCATCACTCAAGCAACGGCATACATTCAGACAGTTATGCACAGTTAGACTCGTATGCCCGCCTACTGTCAGCGTTTTTGTTTTACATGCGAGTTTAATTTAAATGCGCGTACTTTTGTTGTTGCAACAATTTATACATACAATTTTTAATATTNTTTTTCTTTTTTTTTTTTTTTTTTTTTTTTTTTTTTTTTTTTTTTTTTTGTTGGGTTGCAACCCATATGCGCACCATTACTTTCGTCATGTAATCATTTGCGTCGCAATTTATTTCACTCAGCGCTCACATATTTCAAACATTTCGTCTTTTACATTTTTCTTTCACAGCGCGCAAGAGTGACATAACTTTAGTCATGTCGTAAATGCCCCACATGCAACGCCAACAGTCAACAGCAAGAGAATCGCACACGCCAATGAATAGCAGCATTTAAAGTGTCAACTTGTAAGCGTTATTACAGGCTCAACGTACAATGAGAACGAGTGTCCAGTGCTGGGTGGCTGGGAGAGAGTGTACAAATAAATGGGGCAGCCGATATGATATATGTATGTAGTAGAGCAGTCGCAACTCCAGTAAGTCTAAAGGATATGACGATGTGCGTGGCCATCGCCATCGCCAATCGTTTGTTTGCTCGGAGGCTACACCACTTAGTGTGGTTCTGTTCATTAACTCTTTTGTTTTAACATTTTATTTATTTTTTAATCTTTGCACTATCTGCTGCCTCATGTTGTCATTTTTATTGCCCACTTGCGTGTAGAAATTTTTGCTTGTTGCTTGTCGTGTTTGCCTCACACCCCTAGCAGCGTCACCTGTTTTTATAAAAACTTCTGCGTTCCCATTTGCCTGCGCGTCATGTTGCCGCCGCGCGTTTCGTTGTTGATTTCCCACCGCGGCCGCCCCAGTGGACAGCTGGGCGACAACTATTGATATTTGCAATTAACACGTTCCATGTTCAACGGGCGGCTGTGTTGAGTATTTCATCGATAAACAATAAATTAAATGCATTTTGTAAGGTGGGTGCCAATTAAATAATTACATATACGCGACAACAAAGCACACTCACTTAAATACATAAGCAGGAAAATACAAATAGGCAAGCAAGCGCATAGCACAGAATGGCAGGCGAGCACGTTGCTTTGTAACCTTCAGGCGTTGTGATGTGACAAACAAGTAGGCAGACAGATGCTTGCGCCACTATTGGCAATACCAGTTGCTCAGTTTTAATGACTTGTTTTCTGTGCTTTTATTATTATTTTTTTTTTGTTTCTCAAATAATTATTTGCTTTTTTAATTTACCCTAACTTAGTGTCACAAATACGTAAGCGCTAATAAATGGAAAACAACGAAAGTTGTGCCAAGCTTTGCTTCGAGTTTTATTTGCGAAAGTGATTAACAACACTATTTTGAAAATATAGAAGAAAATAATAAAACTTAATAAGAAGTAAATTAAAAATCAAATATTTATAAAGTTAAGTATGCTTTGCTGGCGTTTTTTCCGTTTGTAAGGCCCTCCTTGAATAACGCCATAACCGCATAGGCACGTTCGGCTTAGCCCAATGAAGCACGGCATTTGATTGTCCAGGTGGCGGCCGCTGTGGTGTAAAAGTTAGCAGTTTGTGCTACTGCTGCAAAGGGCCAGCGCCAAATAAGAAGAAGAAGAAGAAGTCCCTTAAATTACAAACCAAATTTGTCCTTAGGGTTATGTTTGACCCTACAAAACTTAGCGTTTTTTTTTATTAAAAAATGTCCTTGATAATTGTTTATTGTTTGTCATTGGTCTTCCGCACATTCTGCACACAAATTATAAACTTATTGGGGTGACCTTTGCATAGAACTTTGTTACATAGTTATTCCACATTTGGCGGATTATTTGTTTGCGTTAATGTCATACTGATATAAGAAACATCGTCCACACATCGTTATTGTTGCTTGGGAGGTATTGACTCCATTTGGTTGTGAAGTGCCTGGCTCTAGTGCTCTGTGTTTGTTGAACGAACTGGTTGGCATTGCTTACTCGGGGAGTTATTCCTCCCAAATCACAATGAAATTTGAAAGTTCCTCTCTTATGTGAGAATCGGGTCATTTATAGATTACCACCTGATGTGATACTTCTGTCCGTAGGGTTCGAACGATACTATCGATATTGAGTAAGCATCGATGCTGAGGGTATAAAAATTAGTACTTTAATACTTGATATCTTATTTGGTGCAAAAACAATATAGATACTTCTAAAAAAATAAAAGGCAAAATATAATCGAAATTTCTTGTTAAAAAAAAAGTCAAAGGGCAAGCACTAAGAAACTCGAAGTTCTTTCTGTTCTCCTCCTCCTCCTGTTAAATAGCCAAAACCTCGAATTTTTTTTCTGAAAAGAAGAAAAATAAAATTTTATTCCAAACTTGTTATTCTAACTTATAGAATTATGGTGGTATGAGGATTTGGATTTTTTTGTAGAAAGAGAGATGAAAAATAAATTTGAAAATATTCGACGAAATACAAAAAAATTCAAAAAAATTACAAATACAAATATGCAAGTTCGAAACACTTAAATGTATAAATAAAATAGTAATAAAATTGTTAAAGCTTTTTTAGTAAAATTTTATGATCTTAAAGCTATGTAGATTCGATTATATATTTAATGTTTTTATATACATATATTTTAAGTAACCCTATCAAAAAAAGAAAATTTAAGTAACGCTATTGCAAATACCTTTTGTGTGATACCCATATTGTACAATACAGCTTTTTAGTCTTCTGGGTCCACAATTTGACCGATAACTCCGGTAACGATAGAGATATGAAAACACTTCTGACTTTTCACTAAATATTGTTTTTAAATTCCAAATAAATCGGCCGCTTAGTTCTAGGGTCTGTATGTATATAAAAGTCATATTAAGCAGAAGATATAATTATAATTAAATAATTTCGCCAACTAGCTTGTGCTGAACGAATCACTGTGTGCCATTTTGAAACAAGCTAATTATATACAATTACAAAGATGATCTAATTCGAAAATTATTAGCAATTCAAATGCAGTCGGCGAATGCGCGTACGACGACAGCGGGTTATGCAAGTAGGCGCACCAGAAATAATGCAAAAAATAAAATAAAATAAACAAACAGAAAGTGATTACACACCAGACAATGAAAAAAATATTTAATTGTACAAAATCCGGAAAAATAAAATAAAAGCACAAAAAGCGTCTTAACTGAAACACAATAGAAATGCAATTCTATAAATAAACTTTTTTAGTATAGATACCTATAAATGTTTGTATGTTAATATACTTGGCTTACTATGTGTCAGAATGAGCACTCCAAAGTGACTGATGGTGCCGGGCTAAAGTCAATTCACCGGCTGGCGCGTGTAAAAACCAATTATTCGGCTATTAAAATAAGTAAATGGATATATATATAGAATGTATTTTTATTTGTATGTTTCTAAAAAGGTAAGTATGTAAATGTCGTTGCAGGTGTTCATTTCATTAAATTTTTTTTATAAAGAAGCAAAAGCAATAGAAGAAATGCCGAAAAACCTCAAAACATTAATAGCTTTTTAAAAAGTAACACTTACATAACATTTATGGCGAAAAAAACGACGTTTAAAATCTGTCACTTTTTTGCTTTTTTTTTGCATTTCCTTATATGACAGCTTCCAGGCCAGGCCGTGTGTGGGTGGAAACACTTTTGCTGCTGTTAGAAGCTGACGTTTTTTGTTAACATTTCACACATTATATGGCGAAATGGGGAAAGTAGTTTGAAGAATATTTGACAAGTCGCTTGTGTGGTGTATTTCGCTCTTTATAAAACTTCGGAAAGTTTTTTGTTCAAAAATTTGCAGAGCGATTTAACAACTCTGTTGTGTTAAACATGGTTGCATTTGTTGTCTGCAAATATATCGCGAGAAAATGAAGCAAAATAAAAATCATCAAAAATTCCTCAAAATAAAAATCCTCATTCCACCCGAAGTTTTGAGGAATTACTTACAAAGTGATCACACTGGTATGTTTGTTTGTTTGTTTACGAGCTCGCTTGCAGCCTCTTGGCGGCCGTCTTCCGCGTTTAACTTCCACAAAATCGCTGAAAACCAGCAGCTATCGCCGCATTCGCAGCCGCTCCCCAGTTTATGATGCAAAGATATGGAAAATAGGTACGTACTTTCTTAAGACTACATGAGTGTATGTGGTATTTACAATATACATATATGAACGTAAGCTAACCGGTTACGTGCGCATTAGAAGCTGCAGCAGAGACAGCCGCTGGTGAAACTGTAACGCGTACGAGTTGTTTATTGTCCACGATACTCGTATGTATGTAAATTTTGGTTTTTATTTTAGGTAGCTGGCTGCCTTTCGGGTGCGGCTTGTGGCAATTGAAATTGAGGCTAATATTTTTTTTTATTTCTAATTTGTTTACTCCTATTTTTTATTTCATTTTTTTCTATTTTACAACTTAAGCTCTTATCAGCCGTCTTTCATCTATTCGCCGGCTTCATGTCGCATCTGCATTGGCTTGCTGGCTGCTGGTTTGCTTGCAGCAAAGGCTTGTGTTTCGGTTAAGCTGCTTTTCCTATCTCGTTTGGCCTTAACAACGAAATGCTGGTTGGTGCATTATCGTAATTGAATAAATCCACACCCAATTTCCCGGAATGCCGCTGCCTACTGCGCTTGTATATGAGCTTGCATTTTGATTATAAATGGAGGACGTACAAGCGCATTGCTCTTAAATACATGTCTGTAAATTGTTGATTTTAATAAGCAATTGCTGTTGAGTAGTTACACTACTTCTTAAATGCATGCTTTAATATGATTGGGCCAATGATTTCAAGACTCAGGCCATCTATAATCAAAATATACTAGTGAATCCACATGGCGTTAAAACCCCCAAAATTTAATCTCAAAAAGGGCGTTTCCAGCGGAAAGTCTACCGCGAAAAAAAAATAAAAGTCCTATATCTAGAAATATTTTGCCAAAATGGCTCTCGTTAGGTGGCGCCAGGGTCGAGATATTTTTAAAAACCGTATTTAAGCTCTGATTGATTTCACATTTGTCATGTTGAGTGGAAACGTAGTAGGACATAGATAAAAAATAAAAAATTTTGTTGTCTCAAATATATACATACATACGTAATTGGTATTGTTGGGAAGGTAATTTATACATTATCAAGGTTCTTTTTTATAAAATGAATAAAACACAGCAAAAAGGCCCTTGAAGTTGACGCATTTTAAACCAAATATTTTAGTCAGTTTTAGACTTTACACGGAAAAAAATATCAAAAATACAACTTATGAGATATTAAGTAAAAATTTTTATTTTCCCGTTTAAAATTTTTTCAGAAAACTGCAAAAAATTAATTTGTAAAAAGAATTTGAATTCTGTAGTTTAGACTCGATATATTTTAAATGAAAATTTATCTTGCTGAAAATAACAATACTAATAAAATTTAAAGGACGAAATCTAAAAATCACGTTTTTTAAATATGTACATCACTAAACATAAAAAGCGAACTAAAGAAGTATTTGCGAGATTTTGCTGAACTAAAAATTTTAACTGAATGCAAAGAAAGTTCAACACAAATTGATTGCTTTTGATATGATTATGTTAACTGCGTCTATCAATATTTTTTTTTTATTTCC
>NW_016158680.1:40692-116898 GCF_001687245.7 Rhagoletis zephyria
TTCTAAATATGGCGAACTTTTTCTTTCGTCTGACACCCATACTGATTTCAGCTACCTAACTCCCTTAATTAAAGTACCTATATTTAATTTTTTAAACAGGTGGCAACCGTTTTAAGTTTATTTTAGAAGTGAAGCCTTTCAAAACCATTTCGAATGCTACCTACATATATTGCAATATTTAATTCATTAAATTTTTGCTAAATGTAAATAATTTGAATACATTTTTTTAACAGTTGGCAACCCTTTCAACAAAATAAAACTTCAGTCCCCATCTACAGGCTAATCCCTATAATTGGACGCCTGATCGTCAAGAAGACGCAAAGACTGACCTTTTTTGCTGACTTAGTTCCCCATAGAAAACAGTTAAACTGTTAACTCTCTTTTTTGAAAGGAATGCATTTGAAAGACTTAACTTTTTAATTAGGACTCAATATTTGTACAGCTTTTTAGAGCCAGCCAACATAAATGGAGTGTTAACTTTTTCTTCAAAAATCACACTTTACATTGCTTGCGTCCAGCCAACTGTGTCAACTAGCTAATAATTAACAAGTAATTATAAAGTGAATGTCATTAAGTGAATACATATAAAAATCGATGAAATCAAATACGCCACAAAAATACATTTGTGAAGTTCACACTCAGCTGTCAAAAATATTGTAATAAATGATGAACATAAATAAACAATAGAGGTATTCACGATCCGGTGCATACTGTCTAGTATGGTGCATAGATAGCATACATAGCATGATTGGGCTAATTTTGTTGTTCTTTGAACACATGAAACAACAACAAAATTATCCAATCAAGCTATTTATGCTATCTATGCACCATGATAAACAGTATGCACCGGATCGTGAATACCCCTAATGTATCGAAATACATATGTATGTGTCCAAAAAAATGTGCGGGTGTAGTGGTATAATGCGCTGTAAGCATGTGTGAGCGTGAGTTTGTGATTTTAATGTATTTACACTTGAGATGCTGTTAATGCAATCAGCAAGTGGCGACATGGCTTCCCTGTCACAGCCTTGTCCATGGAGGCGATGCTGCTCCCTCCCTCCTAACCCATAAATACGCCTGCTTATCTTACTCGTATATGCATTTACATACACATGTATATACAAATGTGTGCATGTCTGTTACATGCTAACGTAAGCAAGTATAAGTTTTCACTTAAGCAATTTGTCAGCTCACCTGTGACACGCCGCAGAGGTGACAATAACAGCAACAACAACGATAACAATTTCATGCATTTATGTATGTATTGTTTTCTTCTTCTTCTTCGCCTTCTTATCGAATTTCCAAAAGCAACATTGTTGCACAGCAACAGCAGCGGCAACGTCAATGGAGACCACAGAAACCATAGCGACAGCTTGAGCGTCGTCATCGGAGAGAGAGTTTCCTTCGCATTTCAACTTGACAACAACTTTTGTGCTATTGTAGTTGTTGTTGTTGTAGTTTTCTTTTGTATGCATGCATTTAAGTACCCTGCAGGAAATGTATCTAACTTTAAACATACTTTAAGTTGATAAGGAAGGAGCTATAAGTCACTTATTACCTGTATATTTTCTTTGACAAAAGCCAACTATGTATATTTCTATGGCGATGACCGCGAAATAGTTAAGGATGGTTACCTCTGCATTTAATGTCACTAACTGGTAACTAACTACTTTTGGGCATAAAATATCAATAGGAAAAACAAAATATTTTTTTTGTCTTTTTATTTATTTACTTTATTTATTTTACCACATTTCATATTTGTTTACATATTCTGGTATAGGTGGTCCCATATTCGAACTCCGTCAGACATAACTTCAAAATGATAATATGAGATTTCGATCTCCCTTTTATTTGTACTCAATTCGAAAAAGTAACGAAACCAGTGATGCCAGTTTGTGGGTAATTTCCCTCTTTGAGGGATATTTTGCATCAAATATTATTAAAAGGGAAAAAAGGGACATTTCATATAAATAAGGGATTTTCTTTTGACACAGTTATTGTTGCATTGTTGATCAAAATTCAAGAATATTCGACATTCTTACATAATTAATCGTTCTGAAGATGTGATGTGGAGTGAAATGGTATATAATTGTTATAAAGTATAAGGACAATTTCGAAAAATTTCTTACGTTAACCAATTCAAGCGCTGAGTAAGAAAGAATCTTTTCAGTTGTAACTGGTATTTCATGTAAAAAGCGGAACAAATTATCTGATGAAATGTTAAATAGCACATGAATGTGCTTCAATTTTAAAGTCACCAAAAAATTCTTTTAGGCCCTTAGTGAGTGAGCAAAAAAATGAAAGTGAAAAATTGAATGAGTGAAAAAAATTCAGCAAAAGGGGTTTTTTCTTAACAGCGGCCGGCCCTCGGCAGGCAATGGCAAACCTCCGAGTGTATTCCTGACATGAAAAACAGCTTCTCATAAAAATACACTCGCCATTCGGAGTCGGCGTAAAACTTTAGGTCCCTCCCCTTTGTGTGACAACATCAAGGGGACCGCCACAAATTGGAGGAAAAGTACATATGTGTAAGCGCCAAACTATTATTATTATTTTATATGAATTTTACTTCTTTACTACTGAAACATGTATATGTTTAAGTTCGTTGGGAATTTTGTGGGATAAATTTTCAAGATGTGGGTAATTGAGGGATTTTTTCCCCATTTTCGTGGGATTTTTAACAGAGAATGTCTGGCATCACTGAACGAAACGCGTTTAAGGAAAACAATCCCGAGCTTTACTCCAGAAATACTTAGCCACTTGTCCACTGGTTTCAAGTTAGCTTTTTGTAGCTAACTACAAGTTACACATTTTTTATAAATCCCGCAAAAAAGCTAACTACAAGTAAGTTTTTTTTTATCAATTGATAATTTTTTCTCTGCAGGGGATGTACATTGTTGTATTTGTTTGTAGGTGTACTGTTACAACAGTTGCCACCTTTGTTTGAATTTGATTGATGTCTCTCAAATCAGGTTTTAATGATATTTAATGCTGAAATTAATTAATTTTAAATTAGCTCACAAACATATGCTGCATTGTAAGTAAGTATGTACGTACGAAAGTGCGTAAACAAAAACAGATTGGGTTGCACAAAGAAAATAGTAAGAGAAAACTTTGCAGTAAATTGAATTAAGGGTATGTTCATAACTAAGGAGGCTAACTGTACTAAATTTTATGAAAGCGAAATTGGTGCACAGTTTGCTTAAAATAAGTACAACTTTAGAACTAGTTTCGGACTAGTTTGAAACTAGTGCTTAGCAAAAATATATACTGTGAGCCAGTGATTAGTACATTTNACTTTGCAGTAAATTGAATTAAGGGTATGTTCATAACTAAGGAGGCTAACAGTACTAAATTTTATGAAAGCGAAATTGGTGCACAGTTTGCTTAAAACAAGTACAACTTTAGAACTAGTTTCGGACTAGTTTGAAACTAGTGCTTAGCAAAAATATATACTGTGAGCCAGTGATTAGTACATTATTGCAAACATATTGATTAAAGTGCAGTCTATACTCAAACTAGACCCAAAACGGAAGTAGTTTGAAACTAGTCCTTTCACAAAACACCCTCCTTTACAAACGTGGAAAAACTATTTGTAAACTTTAGGCAGTCATTTTATTTAATTTGTAAATTATTCATTTTATTTACATAGAAATCCACAAGCGACCACAACATGAACTTGTACTTAGGTAGGTAACATATGTACATATGTACAAACATACACATATATACATACATCTACATATATGTATGAACACATTTGATTACTTGCCGTTGACAAGGCATGACATTTATAAACATATACACATATATGTAGATTTGTGTGTAATATTTTCATGCGTCTAATTGCGTTTCACTTTTGCTTTGTGTTCGTTTGTGGTTTTTCGCTTTGTTGCGGTTTTCTAGGCAATTTTCTATTGTGGCCTTTAAAGAGTTTGATTACAAAGAAATAAAGACATGCCAAACCACTAAAGTTTATGTAGATACACATACATATGCAAGTACATATGTATGTATATGCGTGACTTTCATTTATTTCGACTGGATGTGTAGGAATCATTATATAATTATCTAAATATTTATGTACACGAGAAATTACACTGAAGATGGCCCAACAGCGATATCAAATTTTCTCCAATTTAAATTTGACAAGGGATGACGCAAATTCGTTCCTAAATAATATCAATTAAATATGTTTCGTTGTTAAGAACACCTTTGTACTTGTCATACCAAAACAAAAATTTTATTTAGTTTAATTTTTCTTTAAATTACTATCTATGTATGCGCATTGGGGTGGTCCAAAAATGCATGTGAAGAAGTTAAGTTTACTTAAAGATAACTAAACTTTCCGCTTAAAACCTTAGCTACATATAGTCTTCAGTCTACATATGGGTAGTTCTTTTCCAAACAAGCAACCCTTCCTGTCCAAGCAAAATAAAATGTAGGGGCGCCATTCGAATTTAAAAACTGACAAAGAATTCTTGTCCAGCATACCTTAAACGCCCAAAAGAGTAATTTGGTCGAACTTATTTGAATATTTTTATTTTTTCCCACCATTTTTGGTTTGAAACACCTGGCAGTTTTTTTGAGGTTATAATATTTTTTTTCACAAAAAATCAGATCGCATCAAAAACTACACTTCATGAAAGACTACATAGTTCGAGTACTCAAAAGATTTTCTCTTCTACAAGCAAATTTTCCTTTTTAAATTTTTTCTGAATTTTATATACATAGTATGCGAGAAAATTCAAAAAATACAAAAAAATATATAAATTTTCATGCCATACACATACTTGAAAATAGATTTTGTTCATGTGATATATGGGAGAAACTGCGCAACACCCTTTATAAAGAAAAAAAATCTAAAAAAAATTTTTAGAGACTTGAAACTGCCACCTTATTATATTAAAATTTGTATCCCAATGGGCATCAGCACCGAATTTAGGATCTATGGGCCCATAGGCTCTTTCAGTGGTGCCGTTCCCCCTAATGCCAACACGGATATCCACCAGATTTTAGATTTTTAAAGTTGCAAACATAACCTAACCTGACAGTTAAAAATCCAGATTAGGTTTTTCTATAACATCTTCTTTTGTTTTGCGTAGTATGAGTACTAAAAGGAGTTTTTGTTTTTAATTTTCATATATGTATATTAGGGTGATCCAAGAGTGCATGTGAAAAAGCTAGGTCGGAATTTTTTTGTTCTATACCGAAGAAAATATGCCCCGTATTTTTTCGCTTAGAAATAAGAAAGGATTTACTGGTCCTTTAAAGCGCTCAAAGTTTTCTGTGTTTTTTTGTTTTTTTAATTTTCTTATGATTTTTAGATTTTGTGTTCAAATAAAAATATTTTTTTTTTGTTAATTTTGGTTTTTGATAAATTTTTTTTTCTTTTTCTAATTAAATTTTTTAGAGTTTATTGTTTTAAAAATATATTAATAAATATTTTAATAAAAATATTTTCTATATTTAATTTAATTTAAAAAAGGCGAACGGCATAACGTTACCAGATCTTTCAATTATTCTTTCGAAAGACAGTAAAGAGCTTTCAAGATAGTTTCCAGAATTGACAATTTCCTTACGAAGGACTTTTGCCTTTCGAAAGTAGTGTTGTTCCGATACCAACATGTACTCGATACCTGTACTCTTTAAAAGTATTGAAGAAAAGTTTCGATGCTACAAATGTATCGAAAAGAAGTACTGGATACTTACTTATATCGAACTCATTGTAAATACTTATTTCATGTGAAGAAAAACACAATCAGTTCGAGTAATCTCCGACCAAATTTTACCGAAAACGTAGCTGCAAGTTTGTTCAGTACTTTCGGCAAAAACCTACCGAAACAGAAGCCGTAAATCTTGCAAAATCTTAATGTTTGACTAGTTCGGGAAAGCAGTATTTGACAGTGACTTTATAAGCCAACTTAACCTGTGGCCAAAACCACAACAGAACCGAAATTCAGAATTTTCGGAAAAGCAAGTAACACTTTAACCGCGTACTCGATACCCACCTAAGCACTTGCGGAACGGATTCGAGTGAGTGAGTGGTGAGTTGAAAGACAGTTGCCAGAATTGCCCTGTTATATTGCTCTGACATAATCTTATTTGAAAAATTTCCCTTAAAATATTGTATAAGATAGTCGAAAGACAGAACATAGAGCGATAAAGCTATTTTATTCATTCACCTGCTTATTGCGCCATGTATCGGCTACAAAATTTTAGGTCCGCTTAAGTTCTCTAACAATTGAACCACTGCCACCGTTTTTAATATTTTCTTTATTTATATTTTTTATAACTAATATATATTTTTCTTATTGAAAAGTTGAATATTGACGGATTCGCTGTGTTGGAAAAATAAGCAAACACCAAATCGACGCCCAAAGCTGTATGTGGTTGGGCCTTTATACTCATAGCAAGTACAAAAGTTACCCAAAGTAAAACCTCAAATTTGTAATCGCATTGACTTTTGGCATTTTCTTTTCTACTGAAAAATGTTGCCTTCTGAGTGCCCTCTACGTGCAATTACTATGAGAAATTTTTCATGCAAAATTTTTTTTAGAAAAGAAAGGCTGTCGAAACTGCGACCCGCCGGTGGCACGCTTACTCCGTTTGCCTGCCGCCGACTCGACGAGACGAAGCATTTTCCTTTGCTTACTAAACTAAATCAGCTATTTAGTACGTTGTACTGCAATATGAATCCCCTTCGATTAGGGGAAAAGTCAAGTAAACATGTTTTGGTTAAAAAAAAAATAAAAATAAAAAATATTCCGACGAAGTGATATCTGGCTCCTTTTTTGAAGCCGGTTAAAAATTGATTGTGCTGGTTTTTGCTGTTAAATGAACTATGTTTTTACAAAAAAATTTTGTTATGTAAAATGCAAATAAATAAAATCGTATGTATGTATACATATGTATGTACTTAGTACGTAGATATGTACATAGATATGTATGTAAGTCATTACACCCTAGGCAATTTTTTATCTGGATTCCCTTTGAAGTCAAACGAGCCCTCACTTTGAATTATCTTTATTTACAGCATTCCTAAAAGCAGCAATCCGCATACAAAAGTGTCGAAACAGTAAACAAAATAATAAATGCTCACGTAACTACATATTTATGTACATACATATGTTCATATGAGCGCCAACTGTTACCTAGCAACTCCTTTGCCAAACGCTGCCTGCTGTTAATTAATGAAGCCTTATGTAAATAATAATTGAGAAATTCCATTGGGCTAAATATTTCACTTCAATAATGTCACTTAACTCAATTTTGTGCCATCGGATAGACACTCGAGCGACTAACTTCGTTTGATATACATAATTGCAAGCCTAACTTGCTTACATACATACATGTGTATGAATATACATTTGTAGATATGTGTGTTTGTACATATGTATACTCCTTTAACGTGTAACTTTAATCAACTGTATGCAATATTAACATTTCATTATGGTTATAAAAGAAAAACAACTTATATTAAAAACTTTCCGGCTTTTGCGTCGCTATTTGGGATGGGAGAATTCGATATTGTCTTACATTGGGTGAAAATGTCTCAACTGGACCTCGGATTTCAGTCTAGTTCGAATTTTTGTGTGAAAATTTGTGCATAGAGAGGTTTATAGATGTGAAAGGGATTTTGGAAATTTTTTTGAAAAATTTTAATTTTTAAAGTTTTTGAAAGCAAGTGTATTTTTAAGCAATCTTTTTTTCAAAACTCATTTTCTCTTAAAGTATTTGATTAAAGTTGATGAAATTTTTTTTTGTAATCTTAGTGAAATTAGTGCTTAAAAAAAATATTTTTATGATTTATAATTTTTTTTTTTTTATTTAAACAATATAAGTATTCAAGTTGCAAAAAAAATATGTTCTCAATGAATTTTTCCATTTCGTTTATATTTTCGAAAACTGCATTTATTGAAGAAAATATTTGTGAAAAGAAATTGTTAGATCTTTTCTGTTTTTGACTTATAGTAACATTTATATCTAAATTATAAAAATATTTTTTTAAGCTCTAATGTCACTATGCTTACAAAAAAAAATTTCATCAACTTTCGTCAAACACTTTAAGAGAAAATGAGTTTTGAAAAAAAGATTGCTTAAAAACATATTTCGCTAGCTTAGAAAGAAAAGTTGCTAAGTCCCATTTTAAAAATATTACAGGAGAGGAAAAAATCTTCCTATAGCCATTTTCTTTAACTATTTCTTAAGACTTTAAATCAAACATTTTGCGCGTTTATAGCAAAGCAAAAGTCCATAAGAATCAGAAGGATTCGATATTTATTAAAAGATGTCGTATTATTTTGGCCTTATCGGATTTGTGGTGCTTCTTTGGGACTTAGCAAATTTTCCTTTTATTGCTTATGAAGAGGAAAAAATAAAATAAGTACCTTTATAATTTTCGAAACGATGCGTATTCAATTTCCCTAGCCTCCTATATCAAAATATGAGTTTTCATAAAAAGTGGACTTAGCAACTTTTCACTCTAAGCTAGCGATTTGCTTATAAAAATTTTAAAAATTAAAAAAAAAATTTAAAAACTTTTCAAAAAAATTCTCAGAATCCCTTTCGCATCTATAAACCTTTCTACCCACAAATGTTCACGCAAAAATTCGAACTTGACTGAAATCCGAGGTCCAGTTGAGAAATTTTCACCCACATACGATTACATGCATGTATCTATAGCAAAGCAAAAGTTTATCGCATCTCGCATACTTTAAGCGAAGCAGTTCGTGCTTCCAATCCACAGGGCTTAGGCTCAAACCCTGGTTAAAGCAATATCGCAAAAAAATATAGAAAAAAGTTGTTTTCTTAACAGCGGCCGTCCCACGGCAGGCAATGGCAAACCTCCGAGTGTATTTCTGCCATGAAAAACAGCTTCTCATAAACATACAACCGCCGTTCGAAGCAGCGCGCGTAATAGCCCGAACACAATTAAAACGACGATAATAAGAGAATCTACCAGCTATCTAGCATCTTCGTTTGTTTCTGTTACAGAGATCTGGCAGACGAAAACTAAGGCTAAGTGAGAGTTTTGGCGAGTATACCCTACTTCCTACCCAAAGATCCAACTTGGAGCCATCAATGTAGACCGAATCCTCTTCCCATTCACCCCTGGGGGGGATCCTTGTGTGGAAGTGATTCTTTAGACCAGTAGGCGGAATTGTGTGTTCTAGAGTGCCGAAACCCCGTGTCACTCCACTTGATCAGCGCGTTCAATGGAATAGCATTACAGCTTGCCTATAGTTTACCACTAAAGTCCACAGGTAGTACGTGAAGCAAGGACCCTAGGGCTTTAGTCGCCGTCGTTTCTTATGGTAGATTTATCTACGGACGACCACCAAACCGTAGAACCGATGCCGTAGAACAGAATGGGACGCACAGCCGTTATGTACATCCAGCTCACAATCCCCATTTTGCCCCTGTCGCTGATTTACATGGCAGTTATAGTTAACGTTCTGTCAACAATAACGCCCAGATATCTAACTTCCTCCGAAAAAGTCAGTCTGATGCCGTTCAAGGAAGGAAGCCGTAGCTGGACAGACGTTTTGCCGGATTGACACTAAAGTCTGCTTCTTTGGACCAGGTGTCCACGACGCGTAAGGCGCCTAAGTCACATAGAACTTGGGGGGTGCTTATCAGCTGCCATCAGGGCAAGATCATCCACGTTCGCAATGACCTGGCAAACTGTACCCTGCAACCGTGACAGCAGAGTATTCACCGTTAGATTCCAAAGGACTGGAGAAAGAACACCGCATTTTGTAGTGCCGCGGTTTGCATATCTTGTTACGGATATCTTCCTCATCTCCGAATATATAGCCCTACAGCCTAACAGGCAATGAGCAAACTCGACCAGAGGGTAATCCAGACCAAAGCGAGGTAAAGCTTGAAGATCAACGTCCGAACTTGGTCCCTCCATTGTGTTCGTGGGCGCCCTTGCAATCGGTGCCTCTACCCCATCGATTCTGAACCAGAGAGAGCCTTGCTTCTTACACCAGTAAGGGAATATTTCGGAAACTAGATAGAACAATATTTTATATTAGCTATAGTGGGTAAACGACTAAACATCTGAACAGTTGGCGCCAAAAAATTTACACAGTAGGTGAGACCTTGGCGTTCGTGTCAATGTATATTAACTATTATACATATATAGGTAAGTGAATATTTCCTTCGAATTACGAGAAAAAACCCTTCAATATTCAATTACAAATCACTGCTCTGAGCTACCCATCCTTAGCAAAAATCATCTATCTTCATACGTAAATAGAAGGTTATCCAATTTTGTGGTACCTCCTCTTGTAATTCCGAAAAAAATCTGTGCTCCATTAAGAAATTGATTCAATGTTTGTTATGATTTTAATAATTGCTGATTTTTTTTTCACTTCAGTTTCCGTTCGATGCATTTTAACAAAACCAACAAAAATCAAAAGCAGCCACACCTTTGATTGCCAATTCAAAAACGATACCGCAAAATGGTAGCCAGCGCTTGCTCCTGGACGTGTGTCATGCACACACTCGCATACTTCCCTTGTGTATGTGTGTGTGTGTGTGTGTGTGTTGCTTGTATTCTTGCATATTGAATATGCAAATCAAATCAAATACAGCAGCAAGTACATCTATTAATTTTTTGGACACTTGCTGCAGAGTCAGCTTAGCTCACCCCACAGCAGTTCAGCCACTATCCACTGGCTGCTTGCTATGCACCATCCATGCTACGAGGAGTGTCTGCGAGTACTTGCAAGCAATTCGAGTTCTAATTAATTTACCAGTCAATTTTGTGGTTTTCAATTTTCATTTCTCTTCGTTGTGTGGCAAAGGAAGGGTCTCTACCCGACCGCTTTGGCAAGATAGAAACATAGAAATGAAATTTTCGACAGGTGGCGAATATCAACAATGGAGCGTTGGTGGTGGTGGTGGCGGTGTTGTTCCTTTCTGCAGTTCGCCATTGCCGAAGAAACTAAAACCACCTAAAACACAACGGACTAAAACTTACAATAACAATAACAACAACAACTATTAAAACCACTAACAGTCTTGTGTGTGTGTGTGTATGTACATTGTTGCTTACACCAAAAAGCACTTTTGTTGAGGTTTGCACAATAACAACGCCACCTCACCTCTCTTTCTCCTGTCTCATCCACAATTAGCTGCCGAAATTGTATGCCGTTTCCACTCGCTGACATTTACTTTTGTGCATTTGTGTACCTAATTGTCTGTCAGTTCGATCGTCTATCATTTACTCAGGCAGGCAGTCAGTCAGTCAGTCAGCGTTTTGATTGTCAGTTTGCTGTACGAAACCACCAAACCAATGCAATTACACAATTTTAGTTGCATTCACACACCCACACAGAGGTACTCAAATAAATAAACACACTTCTGGGCAGACATTCGTCTAAATGAGTTGGGCGCGCACCACCCAGCCACTCCGCTTGCTGCAAGTGAAATAACGACTATTAGCATACAAGGCAATCTAACACCACCAACGACATGTTCGAGGCCCCCTCCTTCTCGACCCTATTAAGCTGGCATTTCAGGGTACTATTTTATATATATATAAGGAAAATTTGAAAGTTAGCCCCTACCTGGCTACGTCCATGATTATAACTCATACTAACTGATTAATCCCACAATCCGCTTTTAAGAGCTCGGCGCTAAATGATAAGGTGAGATCAGCAACGTTTTCCAGCAGAAACTATTAGCCTTCCAACCTCATCCTAATTCGAATCTTAGTTTTTGTTGAATTCATTTTGGAAAAAACGCGCTCAACAAAGCATGTGAGTGCGGCAAGGATAATA
This sequence comes from Rhagoletis zephyria, assembly GCF_001687245.7. Taxonomy (NCBI): domain Eukaryota; kingdom Metazoa; phylum Arthropoda; class Insecta; order Diptera; family Tephritidae; genus Rhagoletis; species Rhagoletis zephyria. The sequence goes on from NW_016158680.1 coordinate 52,488, forward strand.
ATATGAATTTACTTATATTTCCAAAAATTGTATTGCCTGTTGTGGTTTTCACTATGTAAGCAATTATCCAAAATTCTCCTGAGTCCGATGGAATGGTTCTTAGCAAGTAATCCCGGTATTTTCGGCCCTTGTAATTTGAACTGATGGCAATAATAGAAATTCCTTTTTTAACCAGTGTTTAGTTTTATTGACTACATTTCTTTTTTTATTTAATATTAATTAAATTTATTAAACAATTTATATTGAGGTCGAGGCCGTTTTAAATGAAAATTTTTATTGTGGAAAAGCAACAATAATTTGAAAAAATGGTAGAAGTGATAGCTATTTCGGAAATCACCACATTTCCTCATCAGACTTCTTTCAGTAGGATTCGAACCGACGATCCCACTGACTCAGCCAGTTGCCTATGCACCGTGCTAAGTACGCCTTGTAAATTATCGTTTGCTTTTTTCCACTATTTTCATTTTTGTTATGCCAACACAATCAAGCGCAGCTATTCCGCTGCAATTCACTTGATCATGTGTTGATTGTTATAAAGGCCAAAAAAATAACAAAAACAATTAATTAAATTTAATATTTTGTTATAAGTGTCTAGCTCATTATTGAGCACAAATATCAATATATTCGCGAAACCATGGGCCAAATATAGTAAAATTGCATTTTTAGTTTTTCGCTCTGACGGTGGTAATTCAAAATTATTTAAAAAATTTAGTGAAATGTGCTTAGAGAAGAAGTATGGGCATCAAATTAAAAAGGAAATTCTGTAGAATTTAAACAGATTCAATTTTTCGGGGCATAAGTACTGGTAAGTATTGAAAATGTTCTCTTAAAGTTTTATCCTTGAAATTTCGCAATATTTGTTTTTGGAAAAATTATATGTTAAGAACTTATATAAACCAGATAAAATCCTCGAATTTTTTAAATTCTAACAAAATTTCCTCTTTCATTTGGTACACATATTTTTATTCTACATTGCATTGAATTTTTTAAATAATTTTTGGAACTAATCATAACTTTGAAATTAAAATTGAAAAAACTAACATCTATCTTATTTATAGGGATGTTTTTTTAAGAATGAACTATAACAAACTAACCAAAATTAAATAACAGCAAATATAATATCACTGGTTTACAGCAAAAATGTTCTATGGATGCCACTATCCAATTAACGTGTAGAAAGAATTCCTTGATGATTCCGAAAAGCGAGATAATTTTATTTTCTATGGATAATTTTTCGAGATACTTGTAATTTACCCTTATTCAGCTTTAAAAAATAGTGGTTTCACTTAATCACGTATATCTTACGAACCAATTGAACAATCGTAATACGAGATACGGGAAATGAAAGCAAATAAAATTCTCCATAAAACGTATGTACATCACATAAACATCACTTTTCGACAGCCCTGATAGTTTCTGAGTAATTAAATAATCCTTTCTGACGCCTCTCTCTTCGATGCGAATGCTCTACCTACTCAGGTAACACTTTTTCGTGCTCATATTTCATACAAAAAATCCTTGCGCATTTTCATTTGACCAGTCATTATTTTCTTATTTGTCTATCGATTTTCTTCATTGGTAGCTTAGTTTCTTTTCTAAAAAAAGGCTTTAAGTTCAAAATATTTACACAGAAACTGTTTTGACTTTTTCCCCTGTTAAAGTTTGAATTTTTTGTGTTTTTCCAACAAAAAAAATAACTGTGCACATACTAACGCATAATGGAACCAGTGTAAAATAACGCCTTATTTAGTTAAGAAATATAAATTTTGTGTACTGCAATCTAAATCTATTTTAATTAAAGACTATTTTTTATCAAAAAATAATGTGATTTTAACCTAAAAAAATTTGGAAAGTTGCCTTTTAAAATTTTTTTTTTGTGGAAAAGTCGGTTTTTGCAATTCAAATAAAATACGAAGTACTCATAAATTATTAAAATATTTGATTTAGTTGAGAAATTTTAAAATGCTGCTGTGCAGTGTCCGCAAGTCCGAAATTTCAGACTTTTAGCATGTTTCCGTAGAGTTTATGCCGCAAATCCTGACATTCGGACCATTCGGGTGCTTATGTCGATTTGGCGTAAATTCGAAATTATTTTTTGTATGGAAGGAAAGAAAATGTGTCATGCAGTCAGAAAAAAAAATAATTATTAAAAATCAGCACGATTATTACCCTAGAATCTAATGGGCTATAAAATTGCATACACAAAAAATCTAAAAAATCTAAAAAATCTGAATAAAAAGTCGATAATTTATCTGAGCCTTTGCAGATTTTTAATAATTTTTGCACAAAGTTTGAAAAGAATAGAAAAGTAATAAACATTAAATAAACAAAAAAAAAAATAGCCAAAATTTATCAAAATTTTTATGACTTAATCAGCTGATCACAAGTGTACATACACGGTCAAAAATTTTTGTTTAATTTTTAAACCTAGCTGGCACTGCTGCCTTTTTCAATCTTTTATAGTCTACATTTTAAATGAGTCAATAGTTTAAGCAATTTTTAATATATTCTGGTTTAAATTTTAGTCCAAGAATCCGAGAAAATGATCTTTGAGCTATGAGTGGTTGTAAATTAAAACCAAAAAGTTCGTGGCTTCAAATATAGGCCCTATTTGTTTAAAAATCAAACGAAAATTTTTTAATTCTAGTTTCTAGTTTTCAATTATAGAAAATTTTGTTTAAATCTAAACCAAAATAGAAAATTTTTACCTCAATAAACCAATTGGCATAAGGGTGTCTCTCAGAGAGAGAGAGAGAGAGCGAGAGCAAACCTTATGAACTGACGGCATCAACACAGCGAAACTCAACATTTGAAAGCACCTTTACATGGATGGCTATAGCTGAGTGTACAAGGATGCTTGATACAATTGGTTGCTACCAAGGCTGTCCGGGTTCAATTCCCATCAGACGGAACATGAAATTGAATTTTTTTTTTATTCTTAGTTATGAAAAAGCTTTCGTGAAGTGTAACGTGAAGCAAACGAAATAGAAAATGTTTGGGTTTGAAATTTAAACCGAACTGTTTAAATTCTAAACCCAACATGTGTGCTCTCCTCTTCTTTAAACTCGGTATTTGAAACTAAATTTAGTTTGGTCATATATGTAGTCCAAAAAGTTTAAAATTCAAATTTTTAAGCGTGTATCGGTATCGGAGCCATTAAAATGCAAATAATTATTCGAGCCTGATATGTGTATGTAACTCATATATTGACAGATTTTTTTTTTCGATAACAACTTTGCTGTCAAAAATTTAGTTCACAAAAATATGTTAAACATTATTCAATCTCCAGTGCAGTATAAACGTACAGTTAAAATACGTGTAAATTATTCAAGCAATATTAAATTAATTGATCAACGATTTTAGCAAACAAAGCCATAAATGTCAAAACTGTCATTAAATTCCGCTGCAATTCGTAATCAACTGAATTTTCAACACAGGTCATAAAAAAAAATATTCCACACATAAAAATCGACGATAAAACGAAATGAAATCGATACTTAAATCTACATACTTGTACTACGAGTATTGTGCACTCAATTATATGAGCGAGCAGTGTGACCAACGAAACGTTGAAAATAAGAAAACACACATAGCATTTGTATCTCGATAGACACGCTTTAAAAACATGAAAGCAATATGTTTGGCTTGCGGTTATGTAAATTTAAAGATCAGAGGTGATATGAATTCAATACCTTGGAGACATTATCAAAAGCGTTATTTGTATTTACAAACAGTCAAAGACAATCAAATGCATGAATACATACTGACAAACACATTTGTGTAGATACGTAAGTACGTAACTAAGAAATTTGGTTTATGCATTTCTGTATGTATATATGTAATTTTGGTGCGCCTGTATCTGTGTTTGTTTGTTTGTCGCCTTGTTTGCTTTGTGAGGTGTGCGCGTGCATGCAGCCATATTTGTTTACCTTTGACAGTCATTTGACACACGACACTCGCACAACAGTTAAAACGGGGGAAAAAAATTACAAAAAAAAAGACACGCAGACAACCGCTGTCACCCATCCATTGAGGTATGTAGATAATAAATAATTGAATAAATTTTGTGTAGCCTGAAAAAATTGCATATAATTGCATTAATTTTGAATGCTGTGATTAAGTGGGACGCCCACACGAACTATATATGCTCACACACGTTACTTATTATGCGTATTTTTTCCATACTTATTCAGGCATGAAAAAGCTGCCTAATGACAATAATTATGACATTAGTTAGTACTGTCGTGGCACAAGAACGCCCACACACGCATCTTACATAAACACTTTTTCTAACAAACTTGAATGTGGCTCGTAGAAAAACCAATTTAACATGATTAGCTTTTATGTATGTATATGAACAAATCACACGAGTGCTTACATTTTTCGACAAAACCGTGTTTTTGGTCGAAAATGGTGGCACACTTATCTTAGACAATGCATTATCTCTAGTTTTGCATAAAGAACAAGATTCCATCGCGAAATTGTATTTTACTGAAAACTTAACTCATACCTACCCGTAGTTGTGTATTATTTCAAAGTAATAAAATTTCAAGTGTGGCAATAAAAATTTTAAAATTGCAATTTTCGTTTCGCAAATCATCGTCATGTAATATTTTTAATTTGGTGGCATACTAGTTTTATTACTCTTGATTGGTTGAAGTTTTGAAGTGTCTTAAACTTTTAAAATGGAAAAATCGGTAAATTTTAGAAATTATAAAATAGCTGCGAATTTGGTGGCACACTCTTGAAACTTCACAGATGTGCTTTATTTGATGCCAACTTTCATTGGCTCTCATACGAACATTATATTTAAAATCTTCCCAAAGTTATTAAAAAATAAATGAATATGATTTTTTCGAGCGACAATAAAAACATTAGATGACTCCTAAAAGATGCACATAAGAGTAAGAAAATTTTAGTTTTTGAACCTCATATTCCTTACCTACCTAGGACTCCTTTCGGACTCGTAGTAGTGCATTTCAATTTCACTACCAATATGTTTCACTACCACAATATGGTTAGTGACAGTCCTTTTTTTGAGCCAATGTCCTGGTAGTTTATTTATTTTATACGGGACGCCAAATATTCTGTATTTCATTTAATGTCCTGTATTTGTCTCGTATTCGGTGTTTTGACGCCTTAACAGCTCATTAAAATGGCATGCCTATGAACTAGTTTTAATTGATTTGGTATATCTAATTTGAATGCCTGTGATACGAATCGAGGAAGCTTAGCTGTCATCACTAATGTTAATTTGAACTATGCAGTTCAATAACAAATTTTTCCAACAAACGATATGGTCATACCTGGTCAGCATTGATATCATGGATGGCAGTTAAATGTTAGGTGAATTTCAATAATAAATATTAATAGCAAAATCGATAAATATCGACAACAAAAATGATAAAATTATCGATAAATATGATAACAAAATCGATAACAAATTCGATAAATAGCGATAATTAAATCGAAAAATATAGTTAACAAAATCGATAAATATCAATCAAAAACTCGATAATATCGATAACAAAATCGATAAAAAATATAGTTCACAAAATAGTTAAAGATATCGATTACAAAATCGATAACAAATCGATAAAAATATCGATACCAATATCCATGAAAATATCGATTATTATATCGATAGATATGTTCCGAAAATATCGATAGCAAAATTAATAACAATATCGATAAAAATTCCGTTAACAAAATCGATAAAAATATCGATTATTTGATCGATAAATTTTGAAAATCTCTAAAATCCCAAAATAGTTCCCAGATTGAGTCTCTGTGTGTCCCTCTGTATCCTTTCGTCATTAACTACCTTTTTTCTTCCCCTATCTTCATCTTTACTTTTATCGGTATCCTCATCCTCATCTTTGTTTTTACTTTTATGTTAATCATTTGCTTCATCTACATATGACCCTTCACCTTTGCCTTATATATATATAAGTAAAGTGTTCAAATTTACCTTGGTCTTCATTTTTGCCTATATCTTTACGCATCTTTGTTTTTGTTTTTATTTTTACCTTTGCCTTTATCCTTTTCGTCATCTATGTACGTACTCACCTTTACTTTCATTCTTGTATTGGTCTTTCTTTAAGTGTTATTCTTTAACCTTTTATTAGCAAATTTTTGTTAAATGAATGCCATATGCATACACACAAGAAGCACTTGTTTCAGCCCCAACCATTTCCATTGCATAATTTCCGTTGCATCATTCGCGTTGCACCATTTCCGTTTGCAATTTCCGTTGAATTTGCCAATTTACTCCCAACCAACAATCAGATCAGCATTTGCTACACATGTGCACATACATAAGTTTATAATCTATGTATGGGTTCGTGCTCTGCGCACCCCAGCAAAAAATCGGTAATAGCTTTTAGTGGTAACGTGTTCTAGAAAGCATTGCCTTATAATGTCTTCTAATTTGTTCGCTTCTTTTACGCATTGCCAGTAATGCATAGTAGAATGTCCTACAATATGTTATTAGTTTCGCTGCTTTGATTCATTACGCGGAATGCAAAGTAGAATGCTTCGCCGTAGTCAGCTGAAAAATAGAATGCATACCAACCCGAAAATTCTTTTCTACTTTCTGTGGAAGATTCCATCGCAAAAAAAATCATATTTTGCTTTGTTGAATATACAGCGAAGTTGAAGTCAGTCAATGAAGTGAAGTGCATGAGTTAGGAAGTACAATTTTAAGTTTAATTAAATATGTAGATATGTCCTTCCAATTTTTTTGCGATAATTTTAATTAATTTTCATCTTTTAAGACAATCTGTATTTTCTGTTTTCAGTTTATAATAAACATTGTAAGTACGTACTTATCTAGGCATTCTACATTCGTTACGGCCAATGACCTGCCCATGTTAAAATAATGCCTTCCCGAAGCGAAACGGAAAGCGTCTTCCACCGCCTAACTCGTTACTTTTTTAATTTCTGCGGTAATCGTAAGTATTTTTTGCTGGGACAATGCTGACAACAATTCCTGCCAGTTGCTTATAATCCGATTAGAATGTTGTATTGTGTATGTTGAGTAGGTTTTTGATATTAAATACTGCATTTTATTGAAGAATTAGCACATGTCACTTTGCGCAACAATTTAATTAAGATTTCATGTCCATTTGATGGACGATGGCAGGAAGGTGGACGGTGATGTGGATAGCAAAAATTTGTTTGAGTTTACTGGTATTCGTCCGAAGAAAGTGTGGGTGGTTGAAAATCAGTTCACAACGGGATATTTAGAAGAATGTATATAAAGCATAGTTCACTCCAAATCGGTACGCATGAAATGGGTTATATCTTTTTTTTTAACCGGTTTTCAGAAAATAATATTTAGTTTAATAAAATAAAGCGAAAGTGTCCCCTTATAGATACATGTTATCGAAAGTTTCAAGTTTCATATTTTGCTTGGATAAATAAATAACAGACAATTTCTCAAATCATCATCAATAACAAAATATCGATAATTTCCACAATTTCGAAATATGTAGCACTATTTGAAATTAAATCTATTTTCAAATAAACTGATAGCTCATTTACATATTTCTTGCTTCCAGCTCAGCGTAGAAAATAAACATAGTAAAGACAAACATGTCCCTATGCCGACATCTTCATGCCTCCAGTGGCTTAATAGTATGTTTGCATTCTGATACAAAGTTGCAACCACTATAAGTGAAGGACTGAAAAATATTTATAAATTGCAAAAACAATAAAAAGAATTCATCCCAAAAACAATAAAACTAGTAAAACAACCAATTGAGGCAAATTTAAGTTAAAAACAAAAAACCGCACCAAGCGACCGCATCGAATGATGTTGCTCCAAGCATTCGATTAGCCATGGCTGAAGCGAGAATATGTGGCTTCTCTGCCAATCTGACCCCTTAGCATTAACTTAATAGTTTTTTTCCGCCTTAATTTTTACTTTCCACAAACTATCCCAACACAAAGTGCCCGAAGTCACAACAATGAAGAGGGGAAGAGGATGATTTTGTTTACACCAAAAGCCACTAGGAAGATATTGAAAGCAAAAAAATACATATGTATATATGTATCTGTATGTATATGAAAAACAAGCAATCGGAGATAATATAGGTACACAATACCCCACAAAAAAATATGTAAAAAGACCAAAAAACGACCAGCAAAAATTATAAAAAATAACGAATGTGGCACGTTTTAGTACCTCAATCCCCATAAGATACTGAAAACGTGAAAATGAGGAGCACAAAAACTATATCTACGAGTACATACTATGTATGTACATACATTAGACTGCATCACTACCCATACAAAAAAAATCGGTACTATTTTTTCATTGGAATTATAAAATCTATTATATTTTAGGACGTGTACGAAACTATTTCAGAAAAATATTAAGACTTACGTGAGCTGGATTGATTTGAAAATACCTCCAAAAATGGAGTTTATCATGAATAAAAATAGTTTTTTAAGTTTTTTTTGAAAAAATACCCTCAATTAAAAAAATTTGCATAAAAATATTAAAAAAATAAAATTTGAACTGAATCGTAATGATGAGATTTTTGAAGCTGTTTTCTAACTTTTTTCAAAGATTGGTATAAGAAAAACTTGAATAACTGAAGAGTTGTCATTGGAAAGGTATTTTCTCACCCTTTTTATTTATTTGCTAATAAACTCATACAAAGGATTAAAGAGAAAGGCAAGATGAACTAACGTCATTCAAAGTTGAATTAAGATGTGTTGGTATTTAAAAGAAAAAAAAGAGACACGAATGAATTTTTTTGTACAGAAATAAAAACAGTGTGAACATACCTTTCTACTGAGATTCCATAAGTCTAAATAAGAATAGTTTTGGTCCAGTTATTTAAGTTTTTCGTAAATCAATCTTTGAAAAAAGTAAAAAACACAGCATCAAAAATTTCCTTCATACGACTCCGTTGAAAAGACTTTTAAATATTTTTATGCAGATTTTTTAAGCTTAACCTGGTTTGTCATCTGAGGGGACTTTTTTCAAAAAGTTCTTTAAGAAACAATTTTTATTAATAAAAAAACTCCATTTTTGAGGGTATGTTTAAATCAGTACAGCTCACTTAAATCTTAATATTCTTCCGAAATATTTTGGTGAACGTCAATTTTGTAATCCCGGCGGGCAAACCGCAACTTTTTTTGGTGATGCAGTCTAATGTACATATATGCATGATGCTCATGTTCAAGTATCTATATACATAAGTACATATGTATGTATGTACATAAAAACGGACGTTCATGTATATTAATAGTTATTTTGTCCCGGCACTGAAAGAACTGATACAACGCTTTTATATCGCTTCCATTGCATCTCTTTTATAAAAATGCATACACACACTAGCGTGCATACAAACAAATTTACATTGGATGAATTTCGCTCCACGCCTTATTAATATAAATGAATAAAACGTGATGTATCTATATACGAGATATAGAGTAAGTATTTATTTTTATGTGAGTATACAAATGTTCCCCACTAGCGACATACTCGTACGAGTGTAGGCCAAACGTATGTATATGCATACATATAGATATATATAGATATATAGATATGCACATAGGCATCCAACGTTCAGATAAAAGGCACAAAAAATTTAACACAAAAATATACAAAAAGCGAAAAAGTGACAAAACAACAAAAAGGTTTGCAAATATAAAGGCGAAACGCTATCGGTCATGCATATAATATCAGACAAGCCACAATTGCATGCCGGCTACTACTGGCTGCAGCAGCGGGTGCCACATAGAGCGAGTGCACAAAGTATTCTATGTATAGATAGCAAGCGGTGCATGTATGTATGTACCCACGTCTACACTCGTAGGCTTTTGCATTCAGTATCAGATACACAGTGAAAAATGTACATAGTTTAAGATAAGCAGCGATAAATTGGAATGCAAACTGTTGTGGTGGGTGTTGCATGCATACCTTGTCAAAGCTTTGGCAAGTTTCGGCTGTCGAGGATTAGTGGCGAAGTAACATAACCTCTTTGATGGAATGAATTAATGATTTTTGTTCGAACGTGTCCTATTAAGATATACACAAATTGTATAATCCTGCCTCACAGTAACGGTTTTCGCCCTATTTGAACTTAGGCGAATACTAAATATATCTACTATACCAACCCAGAATATGTAACTTCGCTGCTTAGCTATATATGTACTAATCATCCATGTCAGACTATCGAATGTGCAAAAAAGCTTTTTCAATTACGATACCTTGCTTATGCGAATAGAATGATATATAAGTTGGCAAGTCGTCAAATTTCGAGTCTTCTTAGAAGTAGATCACAAAGATAATGGTTTTAGCAAAATGTCGAATGCCACACCTTTTCCTAATGACAATGTTTTTTACAACAGTTTTTTCGGTCTCCTGAAAAATACCCATTTTCAACTTCGATAGTTTGACATGGCAGCGACGATATGTACATTAGGGTACCCATCGAAAATGTTTATCTTGGACATTTCAAGACCCTACCGCCTAATTTTATTTGTTTTTTTTAAATGTCATTTAGAGGTCACGACCAACAAGCCAAATACGACAATAGATTATTATATAAAATTTTAAAGGCCTATATATCCTCTCCTCAGATCATATTCGATCTTTGAAATCGAACAAAATCGTATTTTCTGACCTAAATCGACAGAACGCGACCTCTAAATAACCTTTAAAAAATCTATGAAAAAATAATATTTTTCATAAATACGAATAAAATTAGGGGGTAGGGTCGTGAGAGATTTAGGCCGAGTTCAACAAAGTACGCCAGTCGTTTCTCTTCTGTGCCAACTGACGCCAATTGGAATTGCAAAGTGAAGCTAAATCCTTCTCCACCTGGTCTTTCCATCGCAATGGGAGCCTCTCTCTTCCTCTGCTACCACCAGCGGGTTCTATGTTATATACTTTCAAAGCTGGAGCATCGTTGGCCATTCGAACGACATTGTCAAGCCAGCGGAGCCGCTATATTTTAATTCGCTGCACCATGTCCATGTCGTTGTAAAGCTTATCGTTCCATCGTCTGTGGAACTCGCTATCGCCAACGCGTAAAGGCCCATAAATCTTCAGTAAAATCTTTCTCTCGAATACGCCATATACCAGCACGGGCATGACAAGCGACTTATAGAGTGTGGTTCTCGTATGTCGAGAGAGGACTTTACCCCTGAATTGCCTACTCAGTCCAAAGTAGCACTTGTTTGCAATAGTGATTATGCGTTGAATTTCCATGCTGACATTATTATCGGTGTTAATGCTGGTTCCCAAGTAAACGAAATTCTCTACTTTCTCGGAATTATAACTGTCAACAGTGACGTGGGTGCAAAGGCGCGAATGTGCTGTCTGTTTTTTTGATGACAGGAGATACTTTGTCTTGTCCTGTTTATTACCAGACCTTAAAATTGAGTAAATTGATAAGGTGCAGTAAATATTACAATAAGGTGCCAAAAGAAAGAGGTTAAGAGGGCTTAATTCTAAAAAGAAAGTTATCATTTTCAAATTTGGTACATATGTTCTTCGTGCTATTAGCAAGTTATGGTAACACTTTTGGGCCTATCGGATAACCCTCTCCCCATATCTAACGTTGCTTTTGAACGATATACTTTTTGAAAACTTTTTAAAAACTTGCTTAAACCCCTTTATAGTGGCACCCATATTGTGATACATATTTCAATTATCTAAACGCCACAATTAAAGTTGCATTTGCTTATTTAAACACGTAGTAACCCTACTAAATATAGTTCTCCTTCAAACACTAAACTAAAGAATATTTAAAAAGGTGGCAACCCCACAAAAAAAAACTTTATTCCACATAATTTTTAGAATGACGGCAGCCGTACTATAAAGATAATACATTATTGGACATCTAGAGGCCAAGCACCTTCATTTTACACCTCATTTTCTGTGATCCAGCGAACGGTGCAGATCTTAGAAATTTTTAAACAGATGGCAACCCCATAGGAATACTCAGGCAAAAGATAATACCTCTATTAAAAAATGTTCACAAATCCGTTCAGTAGTTTTGAAGATCAACGTTTAGTTCCAGCCGGTGTGCATTGGAAAATATTTTTGTGGAAGGTTGCCACCTGTTTGAAAATTTTAATTTGATTTAATTGGTAAGATAAATTAAATATCGCAATATGGGCATTAAAATAAAAAGGTTTAGGAAAGTTTAATGAAGAGGGTTACCACCTGTTTGAAAAATGTTATTCAGTTTAAGTAATAAGATAGGGTAAATACTGAATTAATACACCTCTGGAGAAAGTGAACGATGCGTAGAATCGAGTTATAAGAGTACATATAGATTAAATTTTCAGTATTAAATAACTTTGAAAATATATTAACTTATTCATATGAAATATAGAAAGTTTCATAAATCGAAAATTTGTTTGAAAATCTCTCAAATCTCATAAAGCTCTTCAAATCTATTTTATTTTTATACCCCAGCGCACTTGTACACAAGGGTATTATAACTTTGATTTATTTTGGAACGAATTTCCGGCATCCCTTGTCAAGTTTGGCTTGCAGACAAACCGGTTTCTGCGTTGTGCCATCTTCAGTGTCATTTTTCGTTCTGTCTGGTCACAACATCTCCACATCAGACTTCTTTTTTTTCTAGACTTCAGCAGTGATCGAACCTGCGTAATAGATGTGCAAAGCCAGAAGCGTTAAGCACTGCGCTATGTACACCCCGTAAACTCTTGTTGCCATTTCCGAAATTGCCGCTATGACTTCTACCGCTTTGGCTTTGTGGTACAATGCTCAATAAGAATATAAAAAATAAAACGTTAATAAGCCATAATAACATTGACAAATAAATAATAATTATTATTAGTAATACATATATTGGGATTTTTTTTAACCCATTGCACATGCGCAGAGGGATATTAAAACCTAGTTTGCTTAGCGTCTGTTAAAATAGATCTTAATGATAATGCACACCAAATTGCTTAGATTTATGAGGAAAACCGACATTGCCATACCCGGTTGGCTGGCCCTGTATGCACAGTAAAAGTCCAGCATAAATTAATTAATCACAAAACCTACTTAATCAAATTAAGGGTTAATGATTAAAAATCAGTTTTTTAATCGCGGTTACTACTAATTGTTTAATCATATTAAAATTATTCATGTTTAACTGCAATCGGATTGAATTTAACCGAATTAATTAATTGATTAAAAAATCAATCGATTAGTGCCAACACTGTTTGCAACAATTCATTACCAAGAAATACCTTAACATATTTTAAAATTTTGGAAATAAAAACAAAGCACAGAAAATTGCTTGAAACTTCAATATTTCGAAATTTAAGGACGTAAATTTACTCAAAATTAATACACCCCGATTTACTATGCGATAGCGATAGGAAAGGTGAAAAACATATGTTTAATACTTGCGTCGGGGATTTAATGTTTGGCTCCGCCCGAACTTAGACTTTCTTACTTGTTTATGAATGACAACACAAAAAAACACCCTAATGTATATGTAGGTTTTTGTCCAGTACACATTTTTTCCCTCGGAGTTTCCAGCGGGAACTTCTCCTACCAAATTTTGACGAAAAATTTAGTTTTGTTAATTTTTTGCATTCCCCTCATGAGTATATTTAGAAAAAAAAACGCATATGCCTAATGTCCATACAACATTCATAAAAGCATTTATAGTGGCATTAAGTTACCCGTACATTACTCCACATTCTTGCGAGCCATTTTAGGCACTGCCCAGAGACTTGACTTTGCCGTGAATAGCTTGCCAGCTGCTGTGGCGTTGAATTTGATGCAATAATACACATACCACTCAGCTTAAAAGCTAAGCCCCTTTTCTACATATCCTCACCCGTTTGTCTTTTTTCTTTCACTTACTTAGCCACGCTGGGCTGCCGCAAGCGTCTTAGCGGACCCATTCCATGAGTGGCTCAGCTGAGCTGATCTCCTGCTGATACCCACTTAAGCGAAATGTTAACCCCAGCCACTGGCAGTCAATCATCACACCATCACGCCCACATAACATACACCGTAAGCGTTTGCTAAAGCATTCAACAGTGTATTTGATAGCTGAATGACAGGCCTCATCAACGGCGTCAACGTCATCGACAGAATGACGTCGAAAATTACAAACGAGTAGGGCTGTCGAAAGAGGCGACGCGGCGGAGTGGTACAGCGAATTACATGTGAGCCAATGTATATGTATGTATGTGTAGATAGATGTCAGTCTGCCCGTATAACCTAAACTATGCGCTTATTCTAATCATAACTGACGTGTTTTCTCGATATCTACTTATAAAACTCTTTGAAAACAAAAACAAAAATAATAAAATGCAATTGCCTTGTCAGTTTTTATTTATTCAAGCGAATCGATATCGTCTTTATTACATATACATACGTGAAGGTATTAATGGCGAGCATGGGTGTGTGTGTGTGTGTGTGTTTTTGTCTTTCTGCCAACGTGTGCATTTTCTCCGCTCATATAAGCCAAATTAATGCATACGTTGCCATTTCCGCCTACATTTTGGCCCATTTGTTATTGCTATTGTTGGCAATTGTCGGTGAGTTCATCGAGCTTGCCATCGTCCGTCAGCAAGGGTTAAGGCAAATAAAACTAGAATTTTCTGACACACTTAATACTCGTAACGCCTAAGTATGTATGTAGTACGTCTGTGTACATTCGTATTCACTTAGGTGCATACATACATTACAACTGGATTACGATTGTTATAAAATATGTTACTTGGCACAAAAAAATATTCTTGGTAAGACAATATGGGCACTTCCGTGGGCGTACAACTGACGACAAGGCAGTTAAACTAATCCTTTGCTAGTCAAGTAGAATTTATTTTCGTTCGAAATTGAATGCGTTTGAATGGCATTGAATGATGTTGGGGTTGACGTGCTGCCGAAGAGGGAATAATCGATCTCTTTTGAATATTAAGAGCATTTATTGGATTACCGGCAGAAATGTAATGGAGAGTTGTGGGTGGAAAATGTAGAATAATTTTTTGAGACGCGATGGCGTGCTGAGGGCGGGCAAGTACCTTTAAATTGCTCTTTCGATTTACCGATGAATTTAACTAATTATAGTTGGCACTCCAGTTCGGATCATCAGTATGTTGGACAGTCGTTACACACACGCAATTTGGGAAAATCTTATTAATCTGGATTCTGTTCTATGAAAGGTGTCACCTTAACTGAACCGCTTGAGAAATTCACCCAACCGCTCTTTAAGCAAACAAACTACATGCCAACCTTTCTGTCGAGATTTTCGCGAAATTGTTAACCCTTCAGTCACATATGCATATATGTAAGTAGTTTACAACTTTTGAAATCATTTTCGTTAAATAAACTTGCTTTCTATTCGAAACCTCATTTTTAAGAAACCCAAAAAGTTTTGCTCACGTTTTAGCTAGTTCGTTTTGTTGCATTTCAACTTGCCACACTGCACAAACTGGACGAGTACTAGCACTACGTGTTGTTGTAACCAATTTCTTCTCCGCAAACTCTATGTGATTGTCTTGCTCTTTCTCTGCTTCATGTTTGCGATACTTTCTGGTGATGTTCGTTATTGTAACTTTGGTTGCCTTAGTTGTTGGTTGTTTTTTTTTAGGTTAGTTTGAAGGCGAAATACATATTTGATGATTATTTACTATTTTTATGCTTTGCTGATTCCTGCCACTCGCCGTACACATACACACTTTCAACAAACAAGCACACGAACACAAAGAAGCAGCGAGATAACAAACTTCACATTGCACTTTATTCTGCTTAAACAACTTTTTACTGGATACTTTGACTTTGGAGACCGCCACATAGAAATATACATACATATGTATGCAGTTATATGCACGTATATACATATGTATGTATATAGAAACTTTCTGCTTAGCTACCTATTGGCTTTCTCGCTGCCACTGACATAACAGCCAACTAACTTCTATGGTCTACTTCTTCAACTAGTTTTTTTTGTGCTGTTGTTCTTCTGCTTGTTGTTCAACTCTTTTGCAACAATTGAGTAATGAAAAAAGTAAAAAGAAAAAAAAAAAAACAAAAAAGTCTAAAACTAAATCTAGTGGTCCTTTCCATTGCAGCTGTGCACGATCCGCCTGCAAGTTGAGTATCTCAATTTAGTCTAGTCTGTGCGCCTCACTTTACTTGGCGGTGTTCTTATGGCTATTTCGTTTCTACAAAAAATGTCGCCTTCTCATCGCGCTCTTCTTAGTATTTGTGTGTCGAGGACAAAGAGAAGGTTGCATTTCCCGGTAGAAACGAAATCGGCATTAGTTTCGCTTTGCACTCGACTACATACAACTCATTGTTAGCTGCTACATCTTTTCTTTAGTTTGAGTCAGTCTCGGTTAGTCAGTCAGTTTGGCTTTTAACGCGTAGACAGCTATGCCGCGTACTTCAATAAAGAACTTTTGCGAATTTTGCGACTTGGCACAGTGGGCTGAGTTGAAATTTCGATGGGTATTTTAGGGCTCTTATCTAAATATGTGTATGACAGTTTGTGAACGTCATTTCCGAGGGACTTGGTGTAGAAAACGACAGGCTACGATCACCAGCTGTCAAATTGTTTTTAAAACGTACTCTTATATGTATAGATCGTTTTTGTTTTTCGGTGAGAAGGCAACAACGCGATGGTGATTGTGGCCACTTTGGTCCTTTTTCTGTTTATCGAGCGACAGTTAAGGTTTTTCTACTTCTATTATGTCAGACTCATACAAATTAATGATATCTCTGCCACGTGTAAAAAAGTCAAAACCGCCCTACATAAACAGAAAGTATATTGAAGATGTGTTGAAATAGGGCGTTTTTGAACCGGAAGCTATGATAGAGCGTTTTTAAACCAAATCCTGAGAGAAGGCGTGCTTCAACTAAATTCTGAGATAGGGCGATCTCCAGCCAAATTCTGAAGTAGGGCGTTCTTGAGTCATTTTCTGAGATAGGGCGTCATCGAACCGGCTGTCGAGATTGGTCGGTCTTCCACTCAGTCGTCAATATACAGCTGTGGCCTGTGGCCCATCGTTTTCAAGGTGTATCAAGAATTAGACAAAATCGAGGTGTCTCAAAATTGCTGTGATTGAATTTGGTCATAACCTCATTATTGCTTAGAATAGAACCGCAGTGGCAGGTCCTAGGTGCAGGCGCTCCAATCAGGACACATCTAGATTAACGCTCCAGGCTCCAATCCGAAGCCAATATGATTTCTCTTGGAGATAATATTTGGCTAACGTAGTTGCACCGATGCGGTTCGAAGCCCTGCTCCTTACAGCACTTCCAGTTCGAATTCTCTGAAATTCAAAGTATGAGTTTTCCGTGGGCCTTTGAATTTCTGATTGATTTAAGAATAGATCTGGAGAAATTTTCTCTTGGCCTCCATTTTAGCAGCACCCCACCTAATCTCACTCTACCTTTTTTTCATTTCAACTTAAGTCATTATTACATTTCATTTCAATTCCATACTTCTCAGTCCAATTCATTTTGTTTCATTTCATTTGAAGTAATTTCATTTCACTTCGTCTCACTCCGCTTCGTTCAACACCACTTCGTTTCTTTTCATTTCACTACTGTTCTCTAGAGCTGTTGCGTCTTCTTTACTTAGTAACGGGTACAGCCTTTGACTCGAAGTACCGAATCGTTACTCACGTAATAATTTCGTTAGTCGCATTTTACGTATATGCACCATTAACGAGAATCAATACAAAAGTGTGTTGCGTGCATATGTACCCTGCAGCAATTATGACTCACCCTAGGTTAGCCTTCGAATAAGCCCTGCTTTTACCAGTACTAGTCCCTCGTATTTAGTTCCCCTGCCTGTGTCATTGAAAAAGGATTGGTCCCACAACTCACCGTAAGATGTCCTATTGTGGTTAATTGTTCTTTATTATCTGGTTTTAGACTAGTCCATTTATATTTTTCGTTTGAATACGATTTCGTTGTATACTTCACGGATGCTTTTTCGTAGGCAAGAAAAACAAAAAAAAAATGTACATTATATGTTCCGCCAATGGGATTTGAACTTGGACACTTCTGACAGCACAACCAATAGAAGCAAGCGTCTATATATGCGCACTCAGTTACAACCACGACATGTGAATGTGTTTTCAAATGTTGACTTTCAGCGATTGGTGCGTTTTTGCATTTTGAGAGACCCAGAGTGTTTTCGTTACATTTATAGCCTGACTGTTCTCTTCCCCTTTAATTTTATTTAAATTTATTGCATTTCCTATCACATTTCACTAGGTTACAACCCACTGTGCTGCACCGCGTACAACTTTAGCTTCGAATGGAATTTCATGAAAGTTTTAACTAGTTAAGTAGCTATTTCTGCGCTTTGATCGAAAGTTTTTCATTCATTTATATGTACATTTGACTGCATATGAACCTGGCGAGAAAAAGAAGCGAGCTAGTAAAATAAATTTTTCCAGTCTTGAACAATTGCATTCCGTATAAGAGTGAATTGGTTTTGAGTTGATTTCACCCAAGTTTGTATTTTGGAGAGTGTCACCTTTTTCGAAGGACTGCTCCTCAGGTTTTTTATTAAATATTATTCTTTTTCGAATTAATTCTAAACTATTAGGTTGACATCAGCGAAACTTGCTCCAGTTTAGGTAGTAAAAAATTAATTATGCCTACTATATATTCGAATGTTGTCTGTTTCATAATTATAACTTTTTCTTGGTTATGAGTCAATTTTCCTACAGATCATAGAACAATATTTTTATATACAACTGCATCTTTGCTATAGGGTAGAGTAAGTATACTAAGAACATTATATTTTTTGCACTTTTTGGTAGTTGGTAATTTGATTTGATTTTGCAACTTTGATTGCGGTTATAATTGCGCTTTATGCAGTCCGAAGTAACTGTATACATATGTAAGTGCATTTGTACGTAAATTTCCGAAGGCGCTACTGCTTGTTTTTTTTTTTTTTGAAAAAAATACCAATTTTATATTTCATCTGCCCTATATACACACACTTACTTAAATACGAATAAAGAATATCGAAGCGAATGCAATCTTTTGATTACTTTTACTGGGATTTCTATTTCAAATATTTATGTGCGACATTTCTGATGGTTTTGAAAAATCGTGTAGACAAAATAAAAACACGAGACTAATAAAAACTTACATATTTTCCATTGATTTAAATTTATGTTAAGTCACGTCTGGTACTCTTGGAAAAGCGCAACACCACACAATGGAGTCGAGACTTATGGAATTAGAAGCCTTAAAACGTAATTCAGAGAAGCTTAGATATGTACGTATTAAAGGTGGTTATCGTCGTTAAAAATCTCAAAAGACGGCAACGATTATTATTATCTCACACATATGTTCATTATTATGTCGGTAAATACATACATTCAGAATCTTGCCGGCGACTATAGATATGAAAATATCGATAATTTAATCCACATTTATAATAATAAGAACACCGATAAAGATGTAGGTATGTATATACTTTGCTGGAGATTATTGTATCGTTCACTGAGGCGATTAGCTTTTTATCGCAAAAAAAAAAATTTTTGAAAAAAGGCGTTTTCTTTACAGCGGTCGCCCCTCGGCAAGCAATGGCAAACCTCCGAGTGGATTTCTGTCATGAAAAACCGCTGCTTATAAAAATACAATCGCTGTTCGGAGTCGACATAAAACTGTGGGTCCCTCGCCTTTGTGTGATAACATCAAGGCCCACGAGACGATTAAGATATTAATATTTTATCGAAAACAAGGTCCAAAATGTAGTCGAAAACTTTGTTTGGATTACCATGAGTTTATCAATGAATTTAAATTTAATAATCGATATTGATAACTGCATTCATATGATATCGATAATGCCTTCTATAGATCAAGTGAAGTAAGAAACCCATAAATATATCCGTATCTAACTTCCATTCTGACCATTAAATAACTCAAATTTGAAGATGGTCTCCACTCTATCAACTTTCTTCGTCTTCTTCTCTCTTACCTTAGGCTTGTTCATGCTACTTTTGCTGAGCGCACAAATTGCTAATAAAAATTATTTCTGCATGAAATATAGACTGACACTTTGTCACTCTTTATTATGCCTCCCAAATGCACATGCACCACCTAGAAACCATTTTAAAATGAGCAGCAAAATATCATCGTTTTTGGTCACGAAAAAAAAAATTTATTGTCACCATTCAAATGTCGAACTGAATTCCGATTCATAATGCGATAACAAAAGATTAACGAACGTGCGAACGAGTTGGTGAGGAGATATTAGAGCAGTGCTATAAAAATGTATTAAGCCGGATGAGGACATGGCAAAGTTCAACGCACACAAACACACACACACACATACACACAAAAGGCGAGTGTGAAAGATTAAGACTAAAAGGAGCAGACGTAAAATACGTGCATATCCTTAGCCAACTCGCACTTATGTACCTCTAACTACTTTAAAGAGCAGAGCTATAAAAAAGAATTATTGCACGCTTAACTGAAATTTCTATTACCTTGGTAATGCGGAAATGGCTCAAAATACAACGGCAATAATGGTCACACATATACACAGGTTTGTTCGTGTTCTTCTGTGTGCGCATATGCATATGGAAATGGTTAAAAAAAAGATACAAAAATTTAACCATGTATATGCATGGCAAATGGCCTTAGGTCGGTTGTCCCAACGATATTAGCTGCCTGCCACCTGCCTTTTTCCGCTAGCTAACTACTTGCCTACAAATTGCTCTGGCTGGCATCGCACTCTGCTGGATTTACTGGCTTCGCAGACTAAATTTTACGAGCGTTTGGTATGTGACATTGTTGTAGGGTCATAAATATCTAAATTTTTCTGTCACTGGCCATTACCAGTGAGTTTAAGGAACATAAAGATGGCAAATAAGGTTTTTGCACAAAGCATAAAGATTGGTAAGGATATTTGAGACGAGATATTGATTGAATTATTGAATGAGAATTGGAATGAGCGAATTGCTTAGTCCTTCCATTTGATAGTGACGGTGCAGATTGCATATAGTAATGTTCTTTACAGGTGGCAACCCTATTCAAAAAAAGAGAACATTAGTGCTTATCTGGAGGCCAATCCCTTTCATTTGACACCTATTTTTTCTAATCTAACGAACGATGGAATCTTATAATTTTTTAGACAGGTCTCAACGCTATATTCAACAATAAGATGTGCTTTTCCAAGCACATCGACTTTATGATTGCCAAATCTAGGTCGATACTTGGGTTTGTAATAAGAAATCCCAAAGAATTTCGTGATATGTTTGCCCTCAAAAATCTATACTTCGCCTTTGTAAGATCCAACCTCGAGTATTGTAGTATAATCTGGGATCCTCACTATACGGGATACGGATACTTAAGGATCGAAAACCGATTCAGAAATGATTCACCAGGTATGCCCTTCACCTGGAATGGTAACGTGCCTGAGTATAGAAGTAGGTGTCTCTTACTCGGGCTGCCAACATTAGAAACGCGTAGGAAATTTTATTCCATAATGTTTATAAGACACATAGTGACAGACCGTATTAACTGCCAGTTTCTGCTGGAGTTAATTATTTTTAATTGCCCCACGCGTGATCTGCGGTCATCGTATACATTTCGTGTCCC
The DNA here is from genome assembly GCF_001687245.7 of Rhagoletis zephyria. NCBI lineage: Eukaryota > Metazoa > Arthropoda > Insecta > Diptera > Tephritidae > Rhagoletis > Rhagoletis zephyria. The sequence goes on from NW_016158680.1 coordinate 74,068, forward strand.
TTATTGTAGGACCAACTACTCCATAAATAAACCGATCAATTGCTGCTTAGGCACTCGAATGAGATAGGTTGTCAGTTGGACTTGTTCTCGGAAAGTAGGGATAGTTTTAAGAATAAATTAACTGCACTACTGCATAGCCATTATTGCTTATAATAAAAAATAATTAAAATTACTAACATAGTTCTAGTAATCTATATGTCCTCAACTAATTGATGAAAGAAATGAATAAATAAATAAATAAAAATAATTATTTTGCCCACATCCAGTCGACCGACAATCCAATACTTTCGCTACTTTCCAAGCTTCTGAACGATGAGCCATGCTTTTATGGCAAATTGTAGGGACACGAGGCATTTTTAGGCCTCATGATTGATTGGAATTTTGCGTAGTATTAAAAAAAACGCCCTCGAAAAAAAAACCACAACAGCGTTGCAGCTCTAAAAATTAATTAATATTGATGGATTTTCGGTGGTACAAACCTTAATTGCCACATGGCCGGAGGAATTTTCCATAACTTTTAATTATAAGTCAATTTATCTTACATATACATAGCTATGCAGAAAAATTTATGGACTATCAGGAAGTTCATATATACATATTTGTGTGCCTATAAAGCAAATTGTGTTCTACCCAACAGCTCCAGCTACATACATATGTATGTATGTATTTAGTAAATAAATAAAAAAAGTCAAAGGAGCAGCGAAACGTGATTGACAAAGGCCGGCAATAATTCTTCGTTTTTTTTTTTGCGCTCCTCCTACTACGAGTACGTTTGTGAAGAAAACTTGTTATATTGCTGTTGTTGCGTTTATTTTTATTATTCGGTTTTCTGTTTTGCTAAAGGACTTGACAACATGCTGCACTAAATTTTCTTAGTGGCCTATAGTGAATATAGAAAAACAAAAAAAATATGTATGTAGATATGTATTTAGCTACATAGAAAGTGTTGTATGAAGAGCATATGAACTGAAAAATAAACATGCATACGTGCATGTGTACTATAGGGTGGTGCAAAAAAAAATAAGTTTGGAATTTTAATGCCATGGGGTGAAAAAATATACCCCGCTATTTTTATTTTGAAATCAAAAAATATTTAGAGGTCGCTCAAAGCGCTCAATGTTTTCCATGTATTTTATATTAGCCAGTCATATGCCATCATGTACTTCGTTTATTATATACAAAAAGATCTTGTCTAAGTCCGTTCAGTAGCGTGGTTAAAATATCTCGCCTTTCCTTTATAAGATGCATAGAAGATAGTAATTTTAAATAGGTGGCAACCGTACTCAAAAAAACTTAAAGTAAAGATCATATAGTTTTTAAACCGGTGGCAACCCTACTTAGAAAATAATATATTATTACACATCCAGAGGCTAAGTCTTTTCATTTGACAGTGACGGTGCAGAACTGACGTCTACGCTTATTAGAATTGAATATAGTAATTTTATTAACAGGTGGCAACCCTATTAAAATTCTAAATTAAAAAGGTCAATCTCCTATCGATACAGAATATATTCGAGAAAATTCGTTCAGTAGTTTTCGAGATTACTGCGTACAAGGAATCTCGACTTTCCTGTGTACCATGTATAGATGGGAAAAAACCATGTTTTCGTAGAAATGGTATAGAATTTTTGAATACCAATATTTTTCGATCTGAAAACTATGTTTCTCTTCAGGGGACTTCGAATAACAATATCCCATTATTTGTGTATTATTAACTATTAGCTATTACTAAATATTTTTTTATAGAACTCCCTAAAAACCTCAAAAAAAATGCAAAGGGGAACCCATAAAAAATCGGTAGTAATAAAAAATGGAATAATAAACAATTGGGTATTACTACTGGTAGTCTCCTGAAGAGTAACAAAATATTGTTGTATGAACAAAAAATATTGATTTTCAAAAATTCTATTCCATTTCTACGGTAAGTAGTTTTCTCCCATGTAAAAGACATGGAAAACATTGAGCGGACCTCTAAATATTTTTTGATTTCAAAATAAAAAACATGGTGTATCATATTTTCGGTATAGAACAATCCTAGAGGGTGAGATCGTTAAAATTCCGACTTAACTTTTTTTGGACCACGCTAATACATATTTTTGGATCACCCTAATGCACATATGTCCAAACATTCCTATATGTATTCATATACACAATGAAGCGGTCATAAACAACACCGTCAGTCACCGCGTTTAATTAAGGAAACGACTACTTGACATGTGGCGAGCAACCACAAAATATTGTATGCGAAAAGCACAACCAACAACAACCACAAAAACCGCAGTAACAAGAAAATCAATGCAACAACTTGACACTAAAGAAAAGGTATAAAGCGCGAAATAACCCAGCGATAAAATTCGGTATCGAAGGGCAGATTTCTGGGTGTTGTTGAAGAATTACTCAAGCGCCCGCCTTCTCAGCGGTTAAACTATTTGATCTGCGTTTGACCCAGGTTTCCTTTATCTGGCAGCAGATCTAATTGCGTTGATCAGCGACGAGGAATGCAAGCATTCTGGTACCAGTTGGCAGTGTGGGGCAGATTCGCTAACCACCTTGGTCTGGCCACCGTACCGTACTCTGGATACGCTGGCTGGTTGCGATGCAACTCCACATCTAGCCGACATAACGTAACTCTACCCGCATTTGGGTATAAAACCATAACCAGCACGATGCTTCCCGAAGGACTCACCGCAATGAAGAAAGTTACGGCAGTCTCCAGGAGCTCCTGCTCCCCGTGGTTAACCAGGCAGGTCGGGGCTTCTAGCCGAGGCTACTAACAGCTCAGCTTCCACTCAATCTCCCGGACTGTTGGCCGGTGACTAAGATGAAAACTTCATCGACCCTATACTCCGCTTCCGAGCTCCAGAGGAAATCACATTTGTAGAAGTAAATTCCACCTAACTTATGCAGTGGTTACTTGTGGTCGCGAGGATTATGTGTGCACTACTTGGAGCAGTTTCTGACTTGTCTTGCTAGGTCAAATCTTTCTGCACACCCGCTAAAGTGCTTACTCTATACCTTTTGCATTAATCTACACGCTGCTGTTTTTATTCTTGTTTTTGCTGCTGTTTTAGCTGCTACTTGGTGTCTACACAAAATCCTGCAGCTACAATGCATTTATTGAAGATACAAACTAAAAGATACAACACTTCGCTGTCAAATCGATGCAACAGACGCGAATGCTGGTAGAGAGGCGAAGTTGGTTGTTGGTCGTTGGTTGTGGCAGCAGTCAGCGTAGTTTGTTAAAAGTTAACGGGCTGACTACAATAGGGGAACAGCGGTTTTCGGCTAACAGGAATTACTAAATAACAAAAGGCCAAGAAAGCGGGTAAATAATGATAGGAACATTGTATGTGTCTGGCGATTTGTTGATTGAGGTGAAAATGTGCGCTGTTAGCTGAGTATGTAAGAGGTGCCTTTCAATGTTGGCTGAGCATACAAGTCACTCACTTATTCATTGGTGTTGCTTAGTCTAATATGTATGTATGTAGATGCGCTATGTTCGCTTTATGGTGGTTACTGTTAGTAGGTGGTCACCTCTTCTGGATATCGTTGACATTCGTATGAACTTGTTTGTTATTGTTCTTGCAAGCGTTGTATTAGACCAGGGCCGGCGAACCTTCATACATACAAGTGCCATAATTTCACAAGAGTTATCCAATGTAGCCATGACGTGCCAAAAAGACGCCATGTCTTGTCACCGTTCTTGGAGATATTGGTTGACACTTAAATCGTTAAAAAAAAAAATACGAATTAAGAGTCGCTTGAATGTCGCTGTGTACCTCGTGTGCAAATGCCATCTTCATTAGACACCTAATATGTCTGGAATTAAATTCAAAATTTCCAATTCTTTATTATTAAAATATGTAAACAAGTGCAGTTTATCAAGTGAAGTCACATCAGGTTACATAATAAATTTGAGTGTTTCCGATAACTCCTTGAATTCAGAAAACTTCGATGAAAATTCATCGATGAGAAAACTTATTACCAAAGAAAACTCTTTAGGGACTCTTGATCCGTCTGGTTTTTCATCTAAATTCAAATTTGTTAAGTTTGGCAAACATTTGTAATTTTTGGAAACAATGGGATGCACCATACTTATCAATGTAATATCTGCCAAAAAAGCTGCTACTAAATTTACCAAATTTACCAATAACTTTCAGTTTAGCCCAAAAAGCGCGAATGAGATCTATGCATCATAATTATAACAGTTTTATTAGAGCCTTGAAGCTTTACGTTCAAATCATTGAAATGTTTGCGTATATACGTAAAAACCATCAATTTTACAAACCCCGCATAAGCGCGTGCGAAGATATGAGGTCACTATTTTTGAGAAGTATGTGATGTGCATTTGACCGGCCCTACCTGTGGTTATGTAATTCCACCCGTAGAATCCGAATTTGAAGTCCATATTCTTAATCGAAAAGGAATTTAAAAAATTAATTAATAATTAAGAACTTTTTTCGTCGATAGGGTGATTTGAAATTCGATGAAAATAAAAACATGCACCATACGAGACTGCTCTTCACTCAGAAACAGCTGCACGTTTTTGATGAAATATGGCACTCGGATCTAACTAACATTTGGGATATTTTAAAAGGGTTTTAAAATTCCATTTTGGGCATTTTAACGCCGTGGGGGTTCACTAGTTAAATTTCATTTTATAAAAAAAACATAACTTCTGAGCCTCTTCTTCTTTAGCAATATATGTACATACATATATTTTAGTTTTTCTTTTGCTGAAGTTCAAAAAAAAATCGCTCTTCTATCTTTTTTTAAATATCGCTTTATTTATTTCTCTTCTGCGCATTACAAAGTATAATTTTGAAAGTATAGCATATTTTGCATGCTCAGTATACTTTCTTGAAAGTACAGTAATTTTAATCACTAGCTGTTCTAAAAAACTGTATACAAAGTTTCGGAACTACACATCGTTCGTATTATTTATCAGATTATTCAAATTAAATAATGTCAGTACTCATTTAAGTTATAGGTTTTTCTCAGTGTATTTCAAATAGTTATTCATAGTCATATTTACGCTATATTGAATAGTTGCGTCATCTCAGTCTTGCCTCTACTAGCATTTCCTTTTGAAGGTTTCGAATTACCGCAATAGGCGTTTAAGTTGATTTAATCGAATATGTTTCAAGTCACAAACCTTTGAAAATACAAAGTACCGCTCAAGTTATAAAAAGATACTTAGATTTCGCATTACTTTGATATACCCTTTTTACGCTTAAGTTAAATGGCTATAGTGTGTGCCATAGTAAGTAGTCATCAGTCGTTTTCTATTAAATCTAGCGAATTTTAGATACTATCGGCAAATCGGTTCGCTATTCGTACTCGCTTGTTTCACTCGAATACTTTTCGATTACTGCATCCATAGTATCATACATATGAATATAAGTGAACTTTTCAGAATTTTTCTTTTGTTTTGCGTAAAGTATCTTTTATATCCCCAGGATCATTTCCATTGATTTATTTTACTTCCTTACTTATATGTAAATCTAGCGTCTCCTATTATTAAAAACTTTAATTTCTCATTTTTATCTTGCCATTTTCTTCTCTTTAATTTACCCTGCAACACCTCGCATTCAGTTAGCTGCCGGCTCAGTGCCATGCACATGCAGTATCATCTCAAATGGATCCCATTCTAGGTCCGATTCGGCCTTTACACGACCACCACCGGAACTGATCCCACGGCGTCCCATACTCGCGACACCAGCGCCGACTAAGCTGCTTGCTTGATGCAAAGGCACCATGCCCACCACTCCACCGTCTTCATACACGCCTGAAGTGGCGCCCAACATGCTCATAGGTGGCGGCATACCCAGACGCATGTAACGCATATGTTGTGCTGCCGCTGACTGCAGCTGTTGATGTTCGCTGACGATTTCTTGTATCTGTTCACGAGTTTGTTCACGCTCGTCCACCTTCTTGATGAGTATGTCACGCATGAAGTCCATGCGTTCAAAGTGCTCCCAAGTGGAGTGGAACGACTGTTGAGTGAAGTGAGCGCGACGCTCTTTCTGCAATTCATCCACATAGCGCTGCTTGATAATGGACCAGCGTGTTTGTACGAGACCTGTTGAATAGGGAGAGAAAGAGAGAGGGAGAAAATGGGCACGTATTCACCAGAAAAGAAAAGTTAGTAAACTTGGTTTCAAATAACCACGACATCCCAGCCACATTTTATACGTTCACCCCACTACTTACTTGCCGTCAGTCCCAACTCAGCCGCTACTTCCTTCCACACCGCCGACGTACGATTTTGCGCCTTTCGTTGCCCTGGCACAGCCTCTTGCTGTCGGCCCGCCCACAAAGGTGGATGCGCTTTGATCACGTCAATAATACGTCCGCGCATGCTGTTGTTCATCGATCCAGGGCGTCCCGGCTTGCGCATTGGTGTCGTAGTAGCCTCTACCGTTATAGCCGCTGGTGGCACAAGCCCGGTGAAACCAATAAAGGGGCTCGTCTCAACACTGATCTCAGTCTGAGGTGTTAGTGGCGTCGAAGTGAGCAATGATTGGGGTATACCGCCAAGTGACGCCAGCTGTTCATGCGTTTCTTGTTGTGGCAAAGGTGTCTGGACCAACTGCTGTTGTAGTTGCTGCTCTTGTTGCTGCTGCGTTTGTAGTTGTGGCGGTTGCGGTAGCCATGTAAAGCTACCACTTGGTCGTCCGCGCCCTTGCGTTTGTGGTGTGGTTGGTGTAGGTGGTGGCGTCGGGAGTGACACTGCAGTCGGGGACTGCAAGTGCTGTTGGCTGCCATCATTGGCCGCACCAGCAGCACCTACTATCTTCGCCACAGTGATGTTATACATGAAAGACATCGGTTCAAAATGTTCCCATTTAGTAGTGAAACGTTCCTTGTGCAGGATCTGGCGATGCACAAGATTGTGGTAGTGGTACTTCATTTGACTCCAGATGGACTGCAGTTTAACTGTTAGAGAAGAGGAATATGGAATGTTTTTGTTAGGGAGGCAAGTTATCAGTAAACCACAACGCCTGAGAAAGGTTCCAGGAGGCAGAAAATGAGGACTGTGATTACAATGCATTCTCAGGAAGTAGAAAGCTGGACCCTCCTAAGTAATTTCTATATTCTAAAACCAGGCATGGCAAGCCCAAGAGGTTTAAAGTAAAATTAACGCACAACCACATTAGATTGGCGCTCGAAATCCCGAAAAGTGCGATACTTTGCAGAAATTCACGATTTGTGACTAGGGATGAAACGATATCATGTAAAAATATCGGATCTAAAGTATCGATACCTACTCGTATCGGTACTCATTGTGTATTCCGTATTAAGTTAAATTTATTTTTTAAATCAGAAGTTAATCATCCTCTGGGAGTCCTGAACTCCGAATAATAAAATCTAATAATGTAGGAACTGAAAATAAATAAAACTCCGTCACAAAGCAGAACCATATGTTTAATGATGAAGCGTATTTACACAGATACATATACATTAGAAAAGATTACAAGTTAATCTTAATTAAGAAAACATTTATTATTAAAATATTTCAGCGAAAAAAGTCTTACTTTGTTGTACTTCCCAAGGGTGGAAGTTTTTCCAAATGGTTGCCAGTCAACCGATTTTTTGACGGAGTTATTGTCGCGCCTGCTTTCGAAAACAATCGTTCGCAAGGAACATATAGTGCGACTCTATGTGTGAATATGATCGTGCTTGTTTATACAACAAAGGAAACGCAGTTTACTGCGCTGGGTAAAAAACAGAAACGTAGTTTTTTATTTTCAAAAATTTAAAAATCTGAAATTCGTAATCAGCGAACCCAAAAATTCCCGAGTTCCGAGTTTTGAACCAATCCAGCTATTTTTTTTTTTCAGATTGATTGCCATTTTGGATCCGTAATTTTGAATTTTGTGAAACTGGCATCAGATGCGTAATGAGCGACCCCGGCAATCCCCTGGTAACGAGTTTGAAAATATTGAAATGCTTAAAAAGGTTCAGTATCAACGTTTTAGTATAGCAGTAATCTGGACTTAATCCGGATCAACCTCAATTGATTCCCGAGTTGATCCGGATAAACGCTGGCGTATTTTTATGCTTTAAATGTCCAAGACAGGTATGTAATTAAGGGAATATACCCTAGTAATTACATGTAAAAACATCATTTTTAGCTGCATTTTAACATGTCAAGAAAATAAAAAAAAATTGAGAACATCGGCGTTTTTATAAAAAACCGACCACCGCGACCTCTTAGAAAACTTTTTTTCAAAATGAAAAACCATATTTCTCTTCTTTTATCACAAATAACAATAATTTGAGGTAGCGTTTATGAATTTGCAAAAAAAAAATTGCTTGAACCACTCTACATCGTACTTATTTTTCGATATCTATTCAGTACTTTGTTGAAAAGTATCGATGCCAAAATTACTTGGTATCGAACGAAATGTATCGAGTATATACTTGTATTTACTCGTATCGTTTCATCCCTATTTATGACCCGCTGGTCTGCTTAAAAAGAGTCGAGCTGTAGTATTTCTTGCGTGATATCTTTATCGCTTTATCGCTCTCATCATTAAGAGGCATGCACTCTCTCTCTCTATTTCTAAACGGATCGGTTCAAGAGGATTCGTGGTGTTAAGGGAAAGTGCTTCTCGAGTAGAAATGAGTGCCAATCTGTCTACATGCTTACAAATCACGCAAGCCTCTTAAATGAGAATAACTAAGTAAGGAGTAGAACTGCACTAACGACTTTTCAAGCGTCCACCGCTTTACAGGCTTCCAGCACTGTATTCAGCTTTAGCTTTGGTATTGCGGAGTGAGCGCTGAAAGCCATTACGCCGAAAAGGCAGGTTTGATAGGAATATTCTGGAAGGACGATAGAAACACCCAAGGGATGGTCTGCATAAATCTGTTCCACCTTTCGTACTTTCCTGTTCTTTAGAACTAGCCACGACAAGATATTCAGGATCATTGATTTGCAGAAAGAGTACTACTTATGTATAAGCCAAATAAACCAAGTATGTACGAATGGCGTGGGGCCACACTTTGTTACGGAACCTTCCTCTAAACTTCATTTTTCGATAACCTGATCACTGTGGCTTCGCCGATTTTGTAGTTTCATCTACACTGGAAGCTCTGAGTGGCTTCGAATCGAATCCGAGATACTTCGGTCATTATTATCCTCGTTTCACTCAGCGCCCAAATGGATGAGCAGAGCAGACTTTCTCTTACTTGCATCCTAGGTTACATGAGTACAAATACATATGTATAAGACACTATATAACACCTTAATTTTTTTAAGTAAATAACCACCAAGCAGATTTTTTCTGGTAAGAAATGTAGAGTGATATGCCATACACACGTCACTGTATTTTACAAAAAGGGACCTAGTTCAAACATGCAAAAATTTGGATCCGAAAAGTGGAGTCCTTCCGAAAAAATAAGAAATGGTTAAACACCTTTCTTAATGTATTATCTTACCAATTTGAGGTATCACGGACCAATATAGAAGCCATGAGGAACCTATTCGATATATGTAGGATGTGACTCAAATATTGGAAACGTCAAATGTTCCACTTCCACTAACCATCTGCCTACTCTATACGTATGTATACATTAGACTGCAACACTCCCCATACAAAAAAATGGGTACTGTGTTTCCATTGGAATTTTAAAATCTATTAGATTTTAAGCCGTCCACCAAAATATTTCGAAAAAATATTAAGATTTACGTGAGCTGGACCGATTTGAAAATACCTCCAAAAATGGAGTTTTTTATGAATAAAAATAGTTTCTTAAAGATTTTTTTTTAATTCCCTCAACATAGTGTTATCTCTGTCTCACCTGTTGGAACGTGTCCGCCAAACTGTTCGGCTATCTCGTTCCACATGGGCGCGGTGACGCTACGGCACATATGCAGCTTATTATTCGAATCCCATATCTCTGGATACTTTTTGATAGCTTTTAGCAATTGGGCGCGATTTACGAATGGATCTTCTTTCGGCATTGCAGTGGCAGAGGCGGCTGGCGGCGATGACAATGAGCGGTGACGAAAGCAGACTTGCTTCCGACTGCCGACGACGACAGTAAAAAGGGCGTTGAGTAAACGAGTGCGCGCACGCGTAATATTGTGATATTGTACGTGTGTATATGTGTGTGTGTGTGTACGTGTGACGGTTTATCGATAAAAAGTATGGTTAGAATGCAAGGCAAAAACCGCTATTCACACAAAAAGTAATGGCAAACAAACACAAAAACAATAAATATGTATGGCGTTAGCAGCAGCAACGACACTTGAAGCAGCGCGAAAGTACGGCAAAGATGGAAATTAGAAATCACTGAACCCGGAACTGACTTTGCAACAATTAGTTTATTACTGAAATCCTTGTTAATTATACGCGCCGTATGACCGACGCCGTAACGCGTCCTTTGACATCAATTATCGGCGAATAACTGAATGCAGAGAGCGCGCGAGAATATAGTACGAATATGAATGCGAAAAGGCATCCAACGATTGGGGAAAATAGAGAACATCGACAACAGACATCGTACAAAAGCGTCTCAATTGCAATAAAAACAACAACAACAACAACAGCAGCCGCAGCGGCAGCGACAACAATAGTCAAAGTATTTTGAGCAGAAGCAAAAACACAGCAAAGCGTGCGAGCAAAAAATCGAAAAATGAAATAAGAAAAAAAGAAGAAAAAGAAAAAACCAAAAGCAACAGCCAACAGCCGACACACAGCAGCAAACAAAACCATAGCAAAGTGAAGCAAATCGCAATGCAAACGCCGCCAGCGGAGCCAACGTTGAAAAGAGTTGGTAATTCGGCATAAGAAGGGGCCTGAAAGAGGCAACCAAAGCAAAGTGCAAACAACGTATAGCAGCGATGGCAAAAACAAAAGGCAGTTAGTTACATGCACAGGCTGTTGGGGGAAGAAACACCATCGGGTAACTGAGGAGGTGCAGAGCGAATTCCGTATATAGTAACGGCGGCGAACACGAACAGTGGGTCGAGATGATAAACTGATTAGGTGAGAAGATAATAAATTTAGCGGAAGAGTTTGGAATACGAGGCGTGGCACCGTAACGAGAAAATGAGGACGAATGGATGGGTAACGCACAAAATGGAAAGCATTGGAAGAAAATTTTTAAATTGTATGAAAGGAAATAAAATAGTTATGAAACAAGTGGAGAAAAAGAAAGAGAAAGGAAAGAAATGGAATAAAACAGTGGTCGGCATTCTAACACATTCAAACGATTCACTAAGTGAGACAGTGTACTTTAAATGCATTGCTAAGCAGTGTTTCCGCGAATCATGTTTCCTTTAAAAAAAAGGGCTAAAAAAATTCGTTGTGGCTAAAAATGGTAGCCTTAGCATTTTGCTTACATACCTACACATATCTAAGTATATACGCAAACATTTTCAATAAGTAATGGTACAGAAAAACAATGTACTCTGGAAAAAAGCTATTATTGATAAAAAATATATAATTCGCCTCCGTTAAACCATTTTGACCGTTATTTTACAGTAACACAAATTTTAAGCGTAAGATTTTACGACGGTTAACATGTCTTGTGAGTCGCTTAAAAGTAACTAAAATAAAATATTCTGACACATATTATATTTATAACAGCTTTGGGAAACAGATGTTAGACGTCTCCTAAAAACCACCGTGCGCTGCCACCTGCGACAGCAACGCCAGCAGCAGTCGACGACGATGGCGGCCACTACGAATGTAACGAACGAAGCAAACATTGAGATAGAGAAGATATGGCGATACTGAGGGAGACATACGACCAAAGTAGAGACCATAGCCGGCCCAGAGTGTAAGCGCAACAGTGCAAAAACAACACCATTTCAAATCGACAAATGAAGAGAACAATCGGACAGGCAACAAGCTGGCAAAACTAACAAAATAGCAAAACGCAACCACAGCAGCACCAGCAGCGGAAAAACAACCAAATCTGCACCCAGCCAGCAGCCGGCGAAGCAGCTCCAGATGCCATACCAGTCGTGGCAGGGGCAGGTGGGCGGTTGCGGGCTCCGAATGCAAAGCAATCAAATAGGATGAGCAAAGAAGAAGAAGCCAGCACAGTGATAGAGTGGAAACGCTGACGCGGATAGAGGAGAAAGCGCTGTATCGCTCGAAACTAGCCAAAGAAGTATTGGCAAATAAATGTGGACTGTGCCAACCAGTGTTGCCAAAATTTTTTGGACCAACTGGCTAAATTGGCAAAAAATATCGACTTATAACGGCTAAATGTTTCAACTAAATTTCACATGTTTTATTAAATAATAAATCACAAGTAGAAAGACTAGTTCTTGAAGAGAAGTTGCAAGTTCAAGCTGGAAAAAATGTTTGCAATTAGGAAAAACATATGATTGTGGGACATGGTTGAATTTTTTGTCGACGATAATTTGAATAAACAAGTTAGTTAAATTTAATAATTTACAAACTTGAGCGATTTTAAAATGAAAAATGTAAGTTAATACTTGTTTACTTAACTCATTTAGGCAATTCCAATGATTTGAAAGGTACACGGCTGAAAAAAAGTATTCGTAATCAGAATACAATCTCAACCAGAGTCGATATAGCAAACCCGAAAGTTACGAACAAACCTATTGTCTTCCCAAAGTTTTGCTTTACATAGACATTTTGTGCTGCTCGGTTTTTGGAATTTAAATAAGTTCTCAGCAAAAAATTAAAGAAAAAAAATACATATAAAAATATCAGTTTTTCCCTTATCTCAAACCTTTAAGCGTCGGCAACAATGATGTTTTTTAGTTAAGGCAGAATTGAATATGCGCTATCTGGGAAGACAAAAGCTGTAATATTTATTCTATGTGTTGGCACTATATCCAAACACAAACGCGTGTTAAACAAACAGCGAAACAATTTGTTATTTTCAATTTGTTATTTTGGTAAATCTAGCCGGAGAACGGCTAAAATGGCAGCACTGGTCCCAACCGGTGAGGCGGCCGGTGGCCATGCAATCATCCAACTACACGGTCAGCCAGACGGCTTAGCCATCAAGCCACACAACTGACAGACTGGCCAAGTACGTATACAAGCGACGAACTGATATAAAATAACCAACATGTAGCAACAACAACGGCCATAATGAAAGTGTACAAATGCGAAAACGCACAAATAAGATTACAAAGCTAAGAAAATAAAATTTAAACAAATCAACGCAATCATTAAACTACTAAAAATAGAATAAGAAACTTTGCGAAACATAAGCATAGTAAAAAAGGTAGACAAGAAAGAAATTCGCGACCGGTAATTTGGGCCGAGAAGAGCGCACCAAAGCGAATTATGCGAGAGCGGAGAACAGGCAAACCAAAAAATAATAAAAAATGGTGATAAAACGCAAAGAAATAATTAGTATAGGGAAACTGAAGAAGAGATTAAAAAGAGGTATAAAAACACACAGTTGTTGCAGATGCACACATACCTACATATGTACGCATTAATAAAGTAGAGAGGAATGTAAAACAAGGTATTGAATTGCTGCAAAAGACACGGCGAAATGAGAGAAACGTTGGATTTGATGGCACCGATGACCGGCAACTTTGAAAAACGAGCATCGAATGCTGTGCAATGGACGCAGGCAGCAACCGGTATTTGTGATAGTGTGGAGCGGAATGAAGGGCAAAGTAGGGGGTGCCCAATCCACAACGGCAATGCATGGGAGTGCAATACCTACTCAAATAGGACCAGCAGTTGCGAAGCGAATGCACAGCGAACCAAAGGCTGTGGGAGAATGAATGCAAGGCAGGGAAGCCAACTTGTGGGGAATTCCCCGGAGAATTTCAGTTTGCATGGGGAATCGGGGAATGAACCATTTTTTGTGGGGAATTTCAGTTTACATTGGGAAGCGGGGGATGAACTGTTTTTTGTGAGGAATTAGGTGTAAGCAACTTTTTTTCTGCTTTACTAATTTCATAACGAAATAAAACAAAAAAGAAAGTCTAAGTTCGGGCGGAGCCGAACACTAAATACCCGGCGCAACTATTAAATATATGTTTTCCACGCTTCCGAAAGCTACCGCTACATGGTAAGCCGGGGTGTATTAATTTTGAGTAAATTAGCGTCCTTAAATTTCGAAATATTGAAGTTTCAAGTATTTCCGAAATTTACCGTTATATGAAAAGCGGCCGTTATTTTAGTCTGATTTCAATAATTTTCAACGTTTTTCTTTTATGTGGCAAGCACCATAACCGTACCGACTTTCGTACAAATTGGTAGAACGGTTACCGAGACACATATATGTGATCATAAGTGGGCGGTGCCGCGCCCATTTTCCAAAATTATATCACAAACATATTTCTTGGTTAAGAATTGTTGCAAGTATTAATTTTGAATAAATTAGCTGTAATATTTACTGATTTATCGAAGATTTCGTATTTCTCCAAATTACCGCTATATGGGATGTGGGCGTGGTTGTTGTCCGATTTTTAGAATTTTCGGCCATTTGGTTTGCTGTGCCAAGGCCAAGCTCTGTGCCAAGTTTGGGAGAAATTGGTGGAGCGGTTACCAAGATATATACATGTAACCATAAGTGGGCATGGCTACGCCTATTTTACAAAAATCTATAATATTCTTATTTTTCGTCTAACTCTTTATTGTAAATATCAATTTTGAGTGAATAATCTTCTGTAGTTACTCAAATATCACAGTTTTCGTATTTCTGAAAATTACCGTTATATGTGAAGTTCGCCGTGAAATGAGCCATACGCAGTTTTGTAGCTCGTTCAATTCTAGTATAATAAAGTTTCAAATAGCTAAACGATACCGTTAATTTATTAGAATTTTCTTTGTAGCATTTGTTTTCATATAACGAAGAAACACAATTTATGTTACATGGAACAAAACCGCAACACATTCGGTAAAAAAGGTACTTAAAACTTGCACTTTTTTACACTAGAATGGAGTGTACTACAAAACTGCATACTGAACATTTTTCTAGAAAATCTAATTAAAAATTTCGACATTTTTACGAAAGTTTGTTAAATTTTTCTAACTATTGCACAAAAGTTTTAAACTTGGATTTAAACGGTTATTGAACTATATTTTTATAAAAGTAACTCAAATTAAATAACAAAAAAAAAATGTGAAAACTTGTCGAAATTTGGTGGGACTTATTTTTTACGACCGCTGTATGTAAATATTGTATGTATATTCGTTATTCTTTATTTGTTAACAAACTTAATACATCAAAATACATATTTTTTTTAAATAAGGAGATATCCATGGGTGGGGAATTTTACGAAATTTCGGGCAAAATCGGGGAATTCTCAAAAATGAGTTGGCTACCCTTTTGCAAGGGAAGATAAAGAACAATGATGACAAATTCGAGGCGGACGTCTGATTTCTGAGCTAACGTGATTAAGAGAACCCTGATCACGCATTAGGAAAACAAAGCAGATATTAAGTTCAATCAAATAAAGTAATGCATATATGGGTTCTTTTCTGTACCGGAGTTGGACAGGAAAGATGCGCTGCGCAAGAATACTGTGCTCATTATTTTGTATGCTCTTGAATTTTTTTTACAAAAAATTTTATCTTAAGGGCTTAAAAAATGGAAACAAATTTCTTCTAGCAAAATTTCTTAAATTAGTATGCAGCTTTCAAGACTAAAATGGTCGTAAATATATGTATTTCTTCAAGAAAATTTACAGAAAAAAATTGCTTTTTCTAGCAATAGGTGAACAATGAAAATGAGCAGGATTGTAAGCTTTTCGGAAAAAAAAATTTTTTTAAACTTTTAAAAATCGAAAAGAATGTGGTTTTTGTATACTCCTTATTATGTACATACATAGGTGTATATGTATGTGTAAGGGTGCGTTCACACAGAAATCGGGCCGAACCTGACTCTGATGTAAAGTAAAAATCAAAATATTTATTTAATCGAAAATATATTTTTCGAGAAAAAATTTGAACCAAATTGAATAAATATTTTAGCCACTTTTTATTGAAAATCAGCTTTGTGATATGTTTACGCCGATTCCATGCAAAAAGCACCGCTTTTCTTCGTTCAGTGTGGCCACCAGCAGCTCCGCTGTTTCTTGCTTCGCTAGGCGCCACACGGCAGTCTGTGTGAAAGCACCCTAATGCGGTTTTTGAGACATTGCTATTACTATTATTTTGGAATGGGGCTGGGGGTGTATAACTGGAAAGATGAATCAAGAAAAATAATGCATCCAGAAAAAGGGAAAATTGAGCCTTTAAAGCAAAAGTAGTAAGTAGGCAATAAACCGCTACTGGTTGCTTCACTGATGTTCTTCTCCAGCTGTTTCATGTTGTTCCACTAAAACTGAACCTGCAATTCTGAGGGTTGAGCACTATTACCTAAAATATTTTTACATATAAGTCCGTTATCCCGCATTTCAGCCTTTAACTCGAATTACCGAGCTCATGTAGGCCGGCCCTAGAGTTAAGCATGCTGGAAATCTGCGATCTAACTGATCCCCTGGCCTCTACGAACTTCTAGAGGGAATACGTATGTACATCAGGAACGATTGAAACTGAAGGTAATAAATTACATAACAGATGCAGGCCTTAAACAAGAAAATTTACTTAAACCGTACAAGGAAGAGAGGAAACGGAGTCACCAATGATCACGTGATAAACAGTTCATAGTTGACTTTCCGCAAGCTAAAATCTTTTATCTTATTTCCAAACTGAGTAGCAACGCAATAGTCGGCTGGGCTATGAATTCGGCGCAGCAATCAACTAGGCTCGCAGCCAAAGAGTTCTTGCTAATCCAAACACAATGCAACCAACCGCAGATGGGAGGCAGGTTGGGCGAACATTGAAAGGTAGACAACAAGAAAGTACTGATGACTGTGGCTGCTAGCTGCGACTGCGACCGAGGCTGTGTGGTTGCGGCTAGGGATGCCAACTCTATTAAGGCTAATTCCTCTAAATTCCCGAAAATTCCCCTATTTTCGATGGTATTCTCACAAAATAACGTTTATTATTTAAAGCACTTCATTCTCATTTTTACTAAAAAAAAAAACAAATATCATCAATTACAATGAGAAAATAGGGACATAGGTTTTCTTAATAATATATAAAATTCATACTTCTGAGTATATCTCGTAAAACATTTCTATCATATATGTATATCGGGCATAGCTGGAATCTCATATTTCTTGATGAAATTTTTGTAACTGTCTTCAAGTCGCACTTAAATCCAGAGGGGTTTTATTTTTGAATAGTTGTTTGGTAAGTAAAATATCCTTCAAAGTATCTGATTGCAGTTTTATAAATTTATTTTGGAAAAATTGTCTACATATATATTAAGAAATACTTACTTTTATTAGACTGCTCGAACTTTTGCTTGGCGCCGAAAACGCAGTGACAAATGATAGTGTCAAATATAAACGTCAAGTGAAAAGCGTCGCTATGCACGGTTGCAATTTCTTTAATATCCACACGGCTGCATTAGGCATTTACGCTATGTTTTAAATCCGTTATTACAAGTTGTAATTTTATTCTCATATTGAATTTCCCTAAATTTTAAGCTATTCCTCGATTCCCCCGAGAAATTCAAATTTCATCAAAATTGGGGAATTCTGCTCTGGTTGGCATCACTGATTGCTGCTGCAGATGGTAGGGGACGGCAGCCATCATAGCAGCAGCGAAATGGAGCCATGGAGAGCACCAAATGTGGGAAATGCAAATGCAGAGCGTAGAACGAAAAAACGAAATAGGCCGAACGCAAAGCAGAAATGCAGCAAATGAGAAAAGCGTAGAAGCGCACCAGCAAAAGAGAGAATAGAGAGAGTACGAAAAATAGCAAGTAATAAGTGCAAAAAGCGATGTAATATGTAGACGCCGCAAGTGAAGGTGTGCGGGCATGTAAGCAAATACATACATAAATACATATACAAACAAACATACTGACGTAAGATTGATGAGCGAATGGAGGCTAGTGGAGAAGGTGGCAACGAATGCAATCCAAAGCGAAAATTGCATTGCGAAGCACGTACGCTATTGCAGATAAAAACATAATTGCAAGCACTTGGGTGTGTGTGTGTGTAAGTGCGTATATACCCTGCAGAAAATCTGACTAGCTCAGAACTGGCGTAGAACTAGACCTTTTGCCGACAGTACTAGTTCCCAAACAATGTTTTCAACTGTCCAGTTTTACACGGCGATGTCATTGGCGGTGGAAATTGTCGCCCAGCACATTACTTTGCAACTCGTTTTCAACCGGTTCCGTTTTGGACAGGTTTTTTTGTAAGAAAACGTTTTTAAGATTAGATTTTTGGATATTTTTTTCGTTTTTCTTTTCTTATTCAGATTCCATTTTGGTTACATATAAAAAAAAAATATTGTAAGCTGCATGCAACAATTTAAATTCATTAAATTTGAAAACTCACAACTGCCTCCTCCACCGCGATTTGAACTCGCGACCAACGATGCTTGAGTCGGAGGTCTTCTCGCTGAGCTACCTTCGTATTGTTGGAGTAGTGACCATTTCCACATTTACACCGCAAGTTGCAGCTGTCCCGATCTGTATCCGTTTTGCACTAGTTCAGAGATTTTATCAAGACTGTCTCTAAATTTTACTACAGGGTATGTATGTACATTGCTGTATGTGTGCGTATAGATTTGTTTAGGCAGCTGACAACCGGCCGGTTTCTGCATTTGATTGCTGATGTAGCAACAACGAATGAGGCTGCATAAGAAAACCAATTAAAGAAAGACAGCGCATTGAGTACGAATCTACTTTTCGGCTGCACCTACACGACAACCGCAAATAACCGCATAAACCCCACTACGCCCGATCCCTATTACGCTGCACAATGCCATTCGTATGCATAGATAAAAACATTAAAAAAAAAATAGATACAAACAAACCAGTGGCCGTGCAACATAGTCCAAATGTTGCTGTTGCCAACGGCTGCTTTCCAGCTGCATACAAACATAAATTTTGCAAAGCACAGCAAGCAAAGCGAAAACCCAAACTGACGATTTGCGATTAGACAAATGCTGGAAACACGCCACACGAATAGGAGAAAAGTGGGAGTGAGTGAGCGGGCGAGCGAGAGTGCGGTTGAAATTGCGAGAAAACCTGGTTAGTGGGTGTGCGCTGCAGCGGAGGAGGTTGCAGTCCTCTCGTTGACAATGTGCAACAGCCAAACCGGTTGGTAACAACTGGCAATGTTGCAATAAAAAACAATTAGTTGCAGTATGAAGGAAAAGCAAAATCAGATAATTTGGTGAAAAAAAAGTGAAAAAGTGGCTATGAGCGCCCAGAAGTTTTTCGCTACTTGTCTGGCCCTCTATTTGTTGTTGACTAGATACTTGCCATGTTGCCACTACTTTAGGTGTTTTTTTTCTTCAACGGCAATATTTTGCAGCTGATTGGCCTCGAGGGATGAAAAGGGAGGATTATTGGTATTTTGTCTCATCCTAGCTATTTGCAGTTATCTGAGTACGGCAGAGAGCTAACGAATGTAGCTTAATTAAAGTTAGCTTTAAATTTTAAACGAAAGAAACCTTTTTGTTAAAAAATTTATTGCTTATGGCAAACGCTTTGAAAAAAATTTAAAAAAATTTACTTACTACATGTGTACATTAGACTGCATCACCAAAAAGAAGTTGTGTTTTTTCCGCCGGGATTATAAAATTTGAAAATCTCTCCAAAAATTTAGTTTTTTATCAATAAAACTCTTCCGATTTAGACTTGCAAGGTAACATTGGAAAGGTATTTTCTCACGCATTTTATTTTTATTTTCTTTTTTTGCTAATAAACTCTTTCATGAAGGAGAAAGGTAAGATGAACGAACTTCATTCAAAGTTGAATTAAGATGTGTTGGTATTTAAAAAGAAAGGGACACGAATGACTTTTTTTTTGCACAGAAAAAGAAGTGGTGTGTGCTTTTACCAGACCCACCTACCGACCTGTATTTCGACCCGCTGAATCCGAAACTGAGCTCCGTTTGACTCGTACGCCTCCGAAATTTCAAGTACATTGCGAAAATTTCGAATTTGTCCAAAATTTTCGCAATTAACTTGAAATTTAGGAGGTGTGCGAGTCAAATGAAACTCAGATTCGGATTCAGTGGTCGAAATCCCTTCGGTAAATAGATCTGGTTAAAAGCACACACCACTTTTTTTTTGCCCTGTAATTACTATACCCCGCAAAGCCCATTGACGATGGCTGGAACTGGAGAATGCTACCGAGAGATTCTCAGAGGAGGAGGCATTGTGCGTTTTTTTGTCATTCACCGCATAATCTGTACTACTCCCAATTGGGCTCCTATGTATTTACTCTGACCTGGGATGACTAAAATCCATACTTAATATTATAAATCCGAAAGTGAGTTTGTTTGTTTGCTTCGCTTTCACGCCTTAACTACTCAACCGATCATCGTGAAATTTTGTATACTGCTGTCATTTAGCCCAACTTAAAATATAGGATAAATTTAATCTCGATTAGACAAGGGGGCGTGGCACCTCCCATACAAACGGAATTTTTCATACTGCATTTCACAGGAAATTTTTTTGATAGATTACTGGAACTTGGAACGGAAATATATAAAATCATTATCCACTCATGGATGAGGGCTGAATATATTTGGAAAGGGTTGCCACCTGTTTGAAAAGTTAAAATTAAATTAGTTATATGCAACCTATCTGAAGAATTAAAATATGGTTGTCTAACGAAATATTGTTAAAAAACCTTTAGTTTGAAAGTTTTGAATAATATTTAAGTCTTTTACTGGCAAATCACGTCCATTGGGCTAATCGTAACTCATAAGAATTCTATATACTCAATGGCGCAACAGGTCGATTCAATCTGACATTCACGGCACCTTTTCTAACTTGGCGATTATTCGTAATGACTCCAGCGCCATCTGGCAGCCCTTCTTGGCAATAGTATTTCCTTTACCGCTACCAATAAACATTTTGAATATTAGCCAAAGGGGATCATAAATAAGACTTTTAGTAATAACTCCACTCCAGCGCCAACTGGCGGATGAAATTTTGAAACTACACTCTCCAGAGAGCCACCCAAAAGTACACAATAAACTTCGTTAAATCCGGTCCGAGCACTAAGAAGGATTTCACTCACCAACACACAGACAGAAGAATTATATATAAACTTTTTTGCGGCGCCATTTCCCCTTTTCAAATAGCCAATTTTTCTCTATGAGTATAAGATTTATTTAATATGTCGCCGTACCAAGTTCCAGTATTCTACCATGAACACTTCCAGAGATATTCAGTATGAAAAAATCGGTTTGTATGGGAAGTGCCACGCCCCTTCATATATCAAAATTTTTTTTAGCCTAGCATTCTTGGGACGTCTGAAGCAGGTGTCTGAAATTTCAAAAAAATCGGTTCGGCCGTTCTCGAGCTTTGCGAACACATAAAGAACGGTTTTCAAAATATATATTGTTGTAGAAGATTGGTATGAATCTAAATACTTTTGAATGTTCATCACAATATGAGTGTCAGACGAAAGAGGTTTAAAAAGGTTGCCAACTGTTTAAAAATTTAAATTCAAACTATTCAATCATTTAAATGAATTATTAAAATATGGGTGCCAATTGAAATGGTCTTGAAAGGGCTTAATTTCAAAACTACATCTAAGAGGTTTCCATCTGCTTAAAATCTCAAATTGAGTTCAGGGGATAAGATAATTGAAAAAGTATGGCAAGTGAGAAGTTTAGCAAAGCTTTAGTTTGAAAATAGTATTTTGAAGATGGTTAAACAAATTTTAAACCTCCTGTCTTTTAATTGAGTTTTCTTGAAATAAATTTTACTCAATGTATCACATAGAAATTTCATACACACAGCAGAGCGGGTGAGGGCAATCTAGTTTTTATCATAAATTCGTCTTTTCAAAAAAAAAGTTTTTGCTTTTGAAAAAAGGCCCGTATATCAATCATATGCATGTATATGTACATTACATATTTGCATATAAGCTTTTACCTATGTACATAGCGACACGAGCAGACATTAGAAGCGCATTTTTAGTAAACAACGCAATATGTTTATAATAGCAAAAAAAACCAACAATTTCGCTGCAATAGGCGCTGGCGGCGCTCAAAGTATAAACAAACGCCTATTTTGTACGAGTAATTTGCCCTCGAGCGGCCAACGAACCCAGGAATTGCATACGCTAAATAATAATAGCGAAAATTGCTAACAAACTGTTTACATACATACATACATACATACTAAGAAGGTAAATATGCATCAGAATCGCGACACGTTTTCTCAACGCTTATTTTGTTGCATTTACGAGCTACACGAGCGCACAAATTAATTGCAACAATTTTTGCAAAAACCCCAAAAGAAATTTTTAAATTAATTGTATTTGCATTTAGGTTACAAAGATTAGCTACAACTTTGGCGCGCGTGTGCATTTTTGATGGTCACAATATTGCAGCGTTTTTTTTTTGCAATTTCAATTCTTCAAAAGCAGTATGCAGGCAATGCGAATGGCGGCGGCTCAACGCCCGCCAAGCCGCAGGCACCGCCACCGCTTCAGATGTCGGTCAATGTGCGGAAATTGACAAATGAAAACAACTCACACGTGGTCGTGCATAGCGTGAAATGGCCCACGCTTGCGTGTGTGTTTGTTTGAGTGGCATATGCAAATGCGAAAATCTGCGTGGAGTGGCGCGGCTGTTGACCGCATTTTCACCGGAAAGTGCGATCGAGAAGTTAATGAACCGCAGAATATATCTCCACTAGGTGTGAATTAGTTAGATAACAACAACGGCAGCAGCAGCAGCAGCGGCGGCAACAGCGATATCAGCAACACCAACAACAACGCCGCGGCCGTGTGCGCTATATGCAGTGCACGGACCTAGAAAAAATTAATGTTGGGAGATTTTTTTAAAAGAAACAATATCAGAAAGCTTGTACTCAAATAGCATAAAACAAGGCGAGTTCATTAAATGTAGTGTTACCAGAGCAGCTGAATGTTGGACTCCGTGGTTCTTACAAGTCTGTCGATGTATTTGCCGTAATTATTGCTCGCATTGTGCGTACAATTTTTTAGTGTAATTTTTGTTTTTGTACTTGGCTATCACCTGATATGAATTCCCTTTTGGGATAAATTGTATTTTTATAAACAACAACAAAAATATATTTCACTTGTATAAAATATTCAACAAAAAATCTAAACTGGGCTCGAATCGCGGCATCCGCTATCGAATGAAACTCGATTCAAATCGAATGAAATAAAACTTTTTCAATTTGAATTGAAAAATCTAATTCACTACAGAATGCTCAAAAAGAAGTTTCGTATAAAGTTTGGTTCGATTACGGATGTCCTGATTCGGGTCGTGTATTAATTTTATAGGGGGAGACTCAAATAATTATTCTCGGACAAAGTTAACCTTTCATTTTTATTTAAGGTGTCCTCGATGACAAAATATACATACATATATGTTCATTTAAATCTTCTAGCTTTCTTTCGGCAAAATATTGGTAGATTTTAGCCTTTGTTGGTAAAAATGGTAGAAAATATAATACAGCTAAAAATTTGATGGATATACCAACAAAGTGGTGAAGTCCGTGCACTGGCTATATGTGACAGAATGAACAGCCAGCAGAGATACAGCTAAAAAGAAATAACAAAACAACAAATGGCAACCAATGCATCGCAAAATAAAAAAAAAAGATCACCACACCTACGCGTTCATTGCCCGCTCCTCAATTAAAGCACCTCACTGCAGTCATTTAGCCACCACTCAGTCACTCAGCCACAACGCTGTTGGTCGCTCAGTCGCCCAGTCCATTACACATTCGCGTCATCAGTCAATCGCTCATTTGGCATATGTACATACGTCGCTTAGTCACTCGCAATGTAATCAGAAATGAATGAAGAATTAACTGAAAATGCGCTGCACGAGGCTAATAGCCATTGATATACACATACATATATGTATTTTTATTTGTTTTTATGCATTTATTATAGCTGCAGGCGCCGCCCAAATCAAGTCAATTGGATCTGGCAAGATATGTACATATGTATGTCGACCGCTGTATGGGCGCACTGTGCCATCAACGCCTTCAAAGGCGTTTGACCCATAAAGTACGCACATACACACGAGTACATACATACATTACTACATACATACATAGGTATAATGATAACAAACGAGCTTCGTCGTTTTGGCGTTGTTGGAAAACTTAGTTGTATTGTCTAGTGTAAATATTGATACCTAATTGAATGCACTTAAGTGCCAACAGCAAATGATAACCGATATCAAATAAGATAATAGCGGTGGTTGAACTTTTCTATATGGATCAATGACCAGAAGTTTTATTGGCTCCTCTATAGCATGGCAATTAGTGCGCCAGTGCCTTTGTTCGGCGAGTCGAAGTGAAGTGAAGTAATAAATCGTTCAGTTAATTATGTATTCAATTAACAAAGTTTTTGCTTAAATAAAATGGTTATTGCTCGAAAAATTTAATAAAGTAGTATTTAAAAATTTATTTTGCTAAGTTCCTTTGTAAAATTTGTACAAGGAAATTTCATTGATAAAAATTTTAAATCAACCTGCTACTGAAAATAATTGATCTGGTTAAGCGCAGGCTATGAGACCCTTCCGGTAAAAACTCCTTCCCATGGAAAAGTCCAGCAAGCCTCGGATGAGATCTCGAAACTTTTTGGGATAACGACCCCTGCAAACGTTTTTAGCTCTATGATTTAAAGGCATGCACTTTGCAAATGTCCCCTTCTGAGTAGAGAAGATAGGCTGCTTGACTTATTACGGCCCTCACTCAAGAGCAGAAGCAGACATTACCACACCTTACAAGAGATGCGAAGTACAGCGCAAGGTATGGAGAGCGTTTGGCCTTGCGATTTCTATTACAACTGCTATATAGAGAAGTACAAGTTGATGGGAGAGGGACAAGGAATATCGCCACAATCCGCATTAGACCGAGAATCTGATTACTCTCTTTAACGACAATATGTTGAGTACCAGAAGCATCAATGGCTACTTGGGAACAGCAGAAGTTAGAAAAATAGCGACACGCGGTACCCCTTCAAGGGAGGAACCTCATGGTAAACGATTTCCTGCTTCGCACATCGAAAGCCAGTAAGGTCGTTACGAATGCAGATGACTTAATCATTCTGGAGGGGAAATTCGTCTCGATGGTCAGCGGGATGTACGGTTGCCAGACGTACTGATTTTATCAATACAGTACTGATTTTCCAACTGACTTTTCCACTGACTTTATTCATTTATTCAATCAGTACGCTAATGCCCTGATTTTTTCAAAATCTGTAATGATTTGTACTAAATTTTCAATTCTGAGCATACATATTTGTAACAGGGGCCTTCCCACCGAGCTTGGTACTCGCTAACTTGGTGTTCGGTAATTTTTCCGCAAGTATTTTTTTTGTGTAATATTATTTGACACAAAAAATATAATTTAGGGTTTTTTTTAGGATTTTACATAAAGTTGGAACTTTCTGACTGACGGCAAGAGCCATAGTCGTATATTGTCTAGTTATATAAGTACATTTGTAAAGACACTTGTAAAACTATAACAAAAACAAATGGGAAACTAACTAAGCAACTAATTAAGCAACCAATTAACAATCTGCCAGAGTGTACAGAAATATACCGTCTAGGGTTTAATCCCTCCACAACCGAAATTGCAAAAAAGGTGCAACGAAAAGTAACCTGTGCAGAACGGGAACAGTTTTCTCAACACCCCAGGCACGGCTCGACGAATGAAGAACACGGAGTTTATTAAGGCCGTCAAAACTAAACGTTAGGACTGCTACGATTCGCAGGAGAATGTAGATGAGTCAAAGAAATGTAGGGTTAGGCATGCCGAAACCCCCTTGGCATCGCAGTGGGACTTTGCGGCCTCCGATTGGACTCTTTTCAGAGCTGCCCAACCTTAACCCAACCTAAACTAATATCTCCTACAAGTTCAATGGACCTTTATATGTGAACGACTAAAGCTAAATTACTAGGCTCAAGGGTATTTCGCGTTTTCTTCTATACAAAGTATGTTCGACAATCAAAAAAAAAAAACTCAAAAATCAACGGCAAATTCTAGCTACTCAAAATTTGCACCTCGTTTTACTAAAATTGAATGGGCTACAAATCTGCATACTCAGAATGTTTCTAAGAAATATAATTAAAGAGCTCAAAATTTTGATGAATCTTTGTCGAATTTTTCTAATTTTTGTACAAAGTTTGAAATTTTCACTTACATAGTTTTTGTTAGAATGCTAAGTTGTCCCTTGCCCATTTATATTTTCGCCACTGTAATCGCCTTGACTTCTATGAAATATCTCGCGAATTGCAATTATCGAAACATAAATCTTAAATGCCGTCATAAGTGCCGTGCCATTATTCCGTCTTCTCTCTCTCTTTCGAAAGCAAAATCATCAACGTTTTCAAATTTTTTTTCTCCTTCAATGTAAAAATCTCGCACACTGCGAGTTGTTAAATTTTATGTACAAATGTTGAAAATTTTACGATGCATAGCAAACGCACAGCGAGCACTTGCACTCCGCGTGCTAAATGCGCTACACAATAGGAGAAAAGTTGGCATAGGTTTCAAACTATTTCGACTGTTTATTTACAATTCTAAATTCTAGTTTTTATTTGTTAATTTGTTTTTTCGTTTTTTTTTTTATATGCACTTTTGCACAATTTTTATTTTTATAACAAGTCATGCGTCTGGTGAGTGGGTGCGCAACGATCACATATACGCACAAATATATGCACAGTTTTGCATTTAATGACCGAGTGCCGTACTTGCAAATGTTGGCAAAATTGGAGCAAAACAAAGCAAATAAAACTAAGCAAAAATACAAAAAAAAAAATAAAAGGCGAAAAAGTAAAACATTTGCATGATTTGCGTTGTTGACAAGAAAAACAAGCAAAAAGTTTTCCACAAGTTGTGCGAATTCACTATAAAACTGTCATCTATCCATCCATCCACCCACCCAAACGTCCGTTCGTGCGTTCGTACGTTTAAACACCCACCCAAGCGTTCGGGCGCACGCCCGTTCAAGCGCCGCTGGCGGTATGTAAGAGAGGGAATGCGTGTGTGTGTGTGTGTGTGTGCCCTCTGGAGGGATGGAGAGCCATGAGGGGTGCGCTGGCAGTATTCTGCTAGCACTGGCTGTGCGTGCTTGGGTGGATTTTATAGTTTTTTTGAGGTGCCTATTGCAGTTTAGTTACCTACGGTTACATCCAGATACAATGCAATGACTGTTTACACAAACACACATAGCAAAGCATTGACGCTAACATGCGTACAATTGTGTATTTGCGCACATTTGTAACTGCCGCCGCCCGAGCTCACTTTTGACTTTGAGTGCATAGTTTTTCGGTCGGTTTAAAGAGGCAATTAGCTTGCAAAACGACTTCGACGACGATTACAGTACTATCGACAACAACAAACACGGTTAGCAACAACCACGTGAGTGAAGAGCAACATTGATGTACGAGTATGGATGCAACAAAAACAAAAACAAAAACAAAGCAAAAAACGAAAATTGCCATAAAAGTTGCAGCACTTGGCTGGACTTCGTAGTAACTACCCTGCAGACAAAAAATTATCAATTGATAAAAAATAACCTACATGTAGTTAGCTTTTTTGCGGGATTTCTATAAAATATATAACTTGTAGTTAGCTACAAAAAGCTAACTTGAAACCAGTGGACAAGTGGATAAGTAATGCAGGAGTAAAGCTTGGGATGGTTTTCTTCAAATGCGTTTCTATTTAAATATCCTGCACTTCGCAAATACTTTTTCGAATTGAGGACAAATAAAAGGAAGATAGAAATTTCATATTATCATTTTGAAGTTATGTCTGACGGCGTGGGAATATGGGACCACCTACAGCAGAATATGTAAACAAATATGAAATGTGATAAAATAAAGTAAATAACAAAAAAAAAAAATATATATAAATTTTGTTTTTCATATTGATATTTTATGCCCAAAAGTAGTTAGTTACATGGCCATAGAAATACAGTTAGCTTTCGTCAAAGAAAATATACACATAATAAGTGACTTATAGCTCCTTCGTAATCAACTTAAATTTAGCTTATAGTTAGATACATTTCCTGCAGGGTAGTTGAACAAACTTGCAAATGCACACATGCACAGATACATATGTATGTACATACTATGTACAAGAGTATGTATTTATTTATAAAGCTATAAACTTGTATGCTAGCTTTCAAACATACAAATACTATACAGACGTATGAATTTACCCAAGTAAAACTGCATCTATGCAACGAAAACGCATTTATCTATGTAAGTATGTATATGTATATTTGTTGTTGTTGCCAATTACGAAATACAGCTATACATAATCCCATACAAAATCGCAATCATTTAGGCTGTGCAACATGCTCATATGCTTACTTGAATCCCAGTAGGTAATATTTACTTAGTGACCTGGCTGCAGTGTTGACCAGCAGAGTGAGCCTTAACACTGCTCCCGTTAAAATTATAAAAAAAAATATATATATTTAGTACTTACATATTTGCTAGTGCAGGGCCTAAAGTTTTACACTGCCTCCGAGTGGCAAATGGATTTTATGAGAATCATTTTTTCATGACAGAAACAAAGTAGGAGGTTTGCCATAGCCGACTGGGGGGGCGAACACTATTAAACAAAAAAAAAATGTTGTGTTTTGTTGCTCGGATCAGAGTTCGAACCCTGAACCTACCGCACCTCTAACCATTCGACTAAGTAGTAGAGTAATTTAATTATTACATTAAAAACACTTTGCCACTGTGCGGCGGCTACGTTATCGATTGTTAAAATCAGTGATTCGCTTTTTGTCTTAAATACGAACCGAAAATAAAGTTACTCATACGCCATGCATCCACTCGTTTGAACAAACTTTTTAGGAACACAATAACAATTTCTCAAGTAGGTTTTACAATTTATCTGGCCTTCAAATACATTTTTTCAGAACGAAATGTGTATTTAAAGTGCAGATAAATTTTTTAAAAACGTATTTGAGAAAACAGACCTGAATACAGCACAGTGTAGAGTCCATTTACGATTTCCTTCTGACTAAGTGCAGACGAGGCTTTTAACACCCTAATGCAACTCGCTTACTCGCACTGCTCACTGCCTACCAATGGAAACCGAATTCCTACAGGACATATGTATGTATGCATTAAACTAAACTACACACATGCTTATGCACACATGCTCATAAAGTTGTACGGCAAATGAATAGCCCAAAAATCGGTCAAATTGGCCATAAAAGCCACACAATTCAAAGTTACCTCAATTGAGCCCCACCGCCCACTTGCTGATGTCAGCTACATATGCATGACTGTATGTACATACATATGTATACAACCAGTGCTTTAAATTGCCAAGCTTACCGCTTATGCTATGTACTTATGCGTACGAGTACATGCAGCATTTCAGTTTGAGTGCATTGTATGCCCACTTAACAGTTTGCTGTGCTTCTGTAGGTAGGCATAATGAAGGTTTTGTGAAAATTGTGAATTTATACAGAATTTTCTACAAACCTTCGAAAACTATGCTACATACTAGACAAAATATGGACTATTTATGGAGAAATGAAAATACTTACATACATACATACAAAATTTGTTATCCTATTTACGATATGAAGAGGATATAAAATGAACTAAATATCTGATCAGAGCTGATTAAATTTTAACTATTTGACTAATTGGCTATTGAAAATACATACATATGTATTAATAATTGAAAGGTCATAAATGGGAAAATCAGGAGAAACCAATGTAACAACACTGCTAAGTTAAGTAACTGATATAGCCAAGTAAGACGTCTCTAACTACCAAGAAAGGAGTGGAATGAGCCTATTTTTACTAAACGAATCAAAGTACCTATTTCTACAGACGGCTCAAAAATGATTTTTTTTCGACTGACCTATAAATCGAAATAATAAAACAATGCAGAGAAAACGTTATATTTAGACTTAGCTGATTGTCATGTGGATGCACTGGACGGGGTGTCGAGCCACAGCAGAATGCATGTCAATGAGATGGCGACTAGCTAACCAGGAACAGGCTGGCTCCGGATGTCTCAGAGGCAGCAGAGGTTCTTGTTTCTCTCAGTTATATCAAGGGCCGCATCTCTCAGCATTGGAATAAGGTGGCTAAAAGTAGGTGCAAAGACCTACAATATTGAATTAAAGGGTCTGCAGCAGTATGTGGCCTACCTACTGCGAAAAAAGGCACTGCATTTCTCATAAGACTGAACGGGAGGGATTTATCTCGACTAACTTCCGCTTACACAGGGCAGTGGGTGGAGCATTACCCAGCACTATTTAGAAGTAGAATCAGGCTTCTAGGCAAACCCTGCTACTGTAGTTTAACTGACACCCCACACACTGGATTTGAGAGAAGTAACATTCTACATATTGAATTGCGGGTAGTGCTTTTAAAATGGCTCGCATAAATGCTAATTGGAGTTGTTAAACTGGCCACTTCAACCAGTAAAGACGTCTCTATCCCGAGGCGATTAGAGTTTTTTGTCGAAGAGCTTTCAATGATTCAATGTTTGTCCATAAATGAGTTGCAGAAGTTTTTTACTCTGTGTTCAGATTCGCTGAACAGTTTTTCTGCACTCTTAACCAACGGAATAACCGGACATTTTATTCTGCCGAGTATTGAGTTGCATAGGAAACTTGTTTCGATCTGCATTGCTGAGTATTTTCAAAAATTTGATCTGTTATTTAGAGGCTTGCATTTCTTCGGGATCTGTTGTGTAAAGCTGTAGTCGAGGCATGGAAACCAAATTTCTACTCAAAACCGAACAAGTTAAAACTTCTGAGCTGATGATCTTTTCCAAGCTCCCAAATACTCGTCGATACTTGCATTTGAGAAAAGCTCCGCCCGATATTTATCCAACAGTTGATTTCATGCCTCACATCATCAGCTTTTAGTGTCTGTGCATTGTTTTAATGTTCTTCCACCATTATTTCTTTCGCTATTTCATTAACTTGTTGCAATTTTGAAAAATTTTGTTTTTCGTTTTCGTAATATTTTACTGTTTTTATTTTTTCCATGCCTCTTAACAACAATGTAAGACTTTTAACTTAACTTATGGTACTGCATACCGTTGTTTTTACTGTAATCGTAGCTACTGTCTTTCTTGTTCACTTGTTGTTGTCGTTATTCCGCTTACTTACTTCTGGTTTAACTACGTTTACGTTGTTTTAGTAAGTTTTGTTTCAATTATTTTCTTGTTCTCCTCGTACGCGACAGTGTCTAGCTTGTTTTTCCGCCACAGATAACTAAGTGCGATAAACTGTTGGCAGCGTAAAGTAAACGTTGCAGCAGCGTCTAAAACAACATGAAGTGAAACAACCAAACAAACAAAAGCAAAAAAACACGGTAAGAATTGCAATGCAGAGTGTCTTAAATAG
The DNA here is from genome assembly GCF_001687245.7 of Rhagoletis zephyria. Classification (NCBI taxonomy): domain Eukaryota; kingdom Metazoa; phylum Arthropoda; class Insecta; order Diptera; family Tephritidae; genus Rhagoletis; species Rhagoletis zephyria. The sequence continues at coordinate 105,454 of NW_016158680.1, forward strand.
ATACAACAATGTAGGCAGTATAAACTTAAGAAGATAGACAGTCGGCTGGCTGGCTGATAAGTGCTGCGAAGCAACAACTATTGTCCGTTGTATTTCACTCCAATCCCCTCCTCTTGCTGGCTCAGCACCCCACTGGGTGGTGGTTGAGTTCTGATGTTGTAGAGTTGGCTCGAACGTGTTTACTATTTTAACTCGAAAGGTGTAACGTCTTGGCAAACAACAAAATAAAAAAANCGTTATTCCGCTTACTTACTTCTGGTTTAACTACGTTTACGTTGTTTTAGTAAGTTTTGTTTCAATTATTTTCTTGTTCTCCTCGTACGCGACAGTGTCTAGCTTGTTTTTCCGCCACAGATAACTAAGTGCGATAAACTGTTGGCAGCGTAAAGTAAACGTTGCAGCAGCGTCTAAAACAACATGAAGTGAAACAACCAAACAAACAAAAGCAAAAAAACACGGTAAGAATTGCAATGCAGAGTGTCTTAAATAGATACAACAATGTAGGCAGTATAAACTTAAGAAGATAGACAGTCGGCTGGCTGGCTGATAAGTGCTGCGAAGCAACAACTATTGTCCGTTGTATTTCACTCCAATCCCCTCCTCTTGCTGGCTCAGCACCCCACTGGGTGGTGGTTGAGTTCAGATGTTGTAGAGTTGGCTCGAACGTGTTTACTATTTTAACTCGAAAGGTGTAACGTCTTGGCAAACAACGAAATAAAAAACAGAGTATCAGGTAGACAGGCTACAATGGTTCCTATAATCCAATTTTTCGTTTGATTGGATTATAATAGCTTCAGGCGCGAGCGACCGCTGAAAGCTTCTCATTATAGGAAAGTATGTATGTAGTTAGTATCAAACTGTGGAGAGAAGCTTACAAGCAAAAAAATAACTCAACTGAGATGGGGTGGAACCAAAAAGCAGCTAAAAGCCTCACCAATTGAGCTCGGGGTTCAGTCGAAGGTTTGGGTATCCTTAAAGGCAAGACCGTATTTGAGTCAAGCGTTGATTAATACAACGACGCGAATATTGGAAATGGTGGTTGACGAATGTGCCTCTTTATCTATCATTTTAGATCTGAACTAAATCTTGCTTTAAGCAATGCATTTGATAAGCCACTTTGCATGGCTTTGTCAATGTTTTTGTGGCTTATTAACATTTTATCAACAGAGTTTATATTGCCAGGGAGTCATTGTAGGGCTTATGTCTTGCTGAAACAACTAGGATTTGGATAACGTCGATTAAAAAAACGTGAACCGCGTATCTTCGCTCTCAGATTTAAGGTCACAATCTCCGCGCTGGAAATTTTTCAAGACGCTTGGTACCGAAAATTCAACTCTTCTGCCAACTGCTTTTCAATATATATCGAAAGATTCTGGTTTAAATAGATTTGCTCTTTGGCGTAGATTAATTGAAAGCTTTCTCCCGCCACAAATCAAATTATCTTCACGCATATGCGGTTCTAGGCCACAAAAGCGCAAATGTTTCCTAATGGAAATCCCAAATAGATACACCACATAAACCAGCTCCTATTTGCACATACCGATGTCTTTAAGTATNATCTTCGCTCTCAGATTTAAGGTCACAATCTCCGCGCTGGAAATTTTTCAGGACGCTTGGTACCGAAAATTCAACTCTTCTGCCAACTGCTTTTCAATATATATCGAAAGATTCTGGTTTAAATAGATGTGCTCTTTGGCGTAGATTAATTGAAAGCTTTCTCCCGCCACAAATCAAATTATCTTCAAGCATATGCGGTTCTAGACCACAAAAGCGCAAATGTTTCCTAATGGAAATCCCAAATAGATACACCACATAAACCAGCTCCTATTTGCACATACCGATGTCTTTAAGTATTTATGTGCAAGTATATATATATCTTCATATGCCCCTTTGAACACTTCATCTACTCCAGATTAGTGTTTGAATTGCTTTATGCAAATAATGCAAATAATTTTATGCAAATATATAAACACATAAATATATGTATATCGATTTGTAGTGTGCGACTTAATGGTGAAACTTTTCCAATAATGTTTTCCGAAGCAATTAAGTGGCACACGAGGCACAAACACACATCTAGTACAGATAAATACTCTACTATAAGACTTAATTTACAGCCTCCCAAACAAGATGCTGACTATAAATAGAGTACAGTGCTTATCATAAATATACGACACTCACATATTTGCTACTTTTAACTTTTTTTTATGTATAATTTAGGTATTATTATAAATCGTATCGTATAAATCGAGGTTTAAATCTTTATGCAATATTTATGGGAAATCAGCAAACTTTTGTAAAAATGTTGCGCTTTTTAATTCAATTTTTTTCAATTCTAGTACAATAAGGCGCAAGTATGAAGTAGCTGGGACTTACAGAATATTTTTTGCATTTTTTTTTTCGTTGGCGATGCTAGTCGTTTTCTTCCATACGAAGTATATTCGAGGATTTTTTTATATGGAGAAAATGAGCAACACCTTCAACAAAATATGTGCAAAAGGCAACGGTAAGATCCACTTTTTTATTCTAAAATGGAATGGACTACAAAACTACATCTTCAAAAATTGTTTAAGAAATTTAGTCTTTGTAGCTCGCAATTTCTACGAAAGTTTGCTGATTATTTGCATTTAATATTGCACAAAGATTAAAACTTCGATTTAGATAAGTTTTTTTTTATGAATAAACAATATTCTTATATAAAAAAATTGTGTGTATAAGTGCCGTATATTTATGGCAAGCACTATACATTAATACATATATACGTACGAACAAGTATTTGAGCCTGAAAATCTGAACGAAATTTTGGGCTTGAGCCACTAACATCTACTCTATGGTAGGGGGCAAAAGCAATTCCAAAGCCAAAACACTCGAAGCAGGAGAGCAATTAGAATAATTCAAAGCATTGATTTGTCGTTGGGGAGCGCTTTTTTGCGAAAAATATTTCGTTGGTACTTATGTAGCTGCCGACGAGGCTTCAGGACGAGCTATTAGCCACGATAAATACACAAAAGCAGTTGCATAACAAATACATATGTATATACACAGATAGAGCTTTCGCTGTAGAGCAAATCACTGGCAGCGATGGTGGAAGTACTCCTATTTATAAAGTGGAAAGTAGTTGATGTCATGGTGACTTAAAGTTGGGAGAATGCAGAAATTGTAAGGCTCCAAGTGTGGCATAATAGTCTTCTCATTAAAGAGGAGTGATTGTGTGCGCCTCTTTTTGGGTGGGTGAAATTTATTGGGCGGCGCGTTGGTGTTTCCCAAAATCAAATTAACGCTCCTAGTTATTTGTATAGAAATAAGTGTGTGTATAAGTATATACCTACTTACATATATAGAAGTGCATACGTATATACATAATATGGGCGCGTTGATTTGACGAAAATATATTTAAATAGAGCTCGATTTTCTCACTGATTGACTGTGAGAGGTTAATTAATTGGGCTTTCATATTGCTGTAGCTATATGAACAAGGCGAATTCATACAATAAGAATAAAAGAAATTTACAACAAATACATCATTTCGACAATCAGTACGAATTCGCCTTGAAATCAGCAGCTAGTATGTAGCTCGTTTTTGTAACTCTTCTCTGCAGAAACGAGCTGCTGGCAACACCATTTTCTATGAATTCGCCTTGGTAATGAAGTAAAAATGTATTTTTTGACTAATCTATCCCACCCAATCAGCGGAGTCCGTAGTGTGCGCAATTAGGACTCACTGTGCGGAGCTCTAATGCTCCTATGCAGGCTCCAAAAGAGTCCGCCGGAAAGAAGTGTTTTTTATCAACATGTACTAAAAAAGTGTGCCCAGAAAGCTGCCTCAGAAAACCCCCATAGACTCCGTGCGGACTCCCCAATTCGGCTACAGTTTTGTGAAAAGTGCTCCTAAAATCACCCGAAGATAACCTAAACGGTGTTTTTTTGGGAGTGCACCGTTAATAGACCAAAAAGGAGGCTTTACGGTTTTTCAAAATGGTCCTAATTTTTTAGTATGCGAATTTTTTCATACTTTTTTTTATTAAAAAATCTTCAAATTAGAGAAAATTATTTAACATATTATTCAGTGGAAAAGAAAAAATCATGAAAAAAAAAAAAATATATATTATTTTTTTTTTTAAGAACTGTGGAAGCACTTTGCGCTCGCTCTATTAAATGCTTTGCCAGTACCAACAAATTTTCTATTAACAGGTCAATTCTGCACGTTACCGAAGATTTTGTAACTGGAAAATTTTATTATTTACGAAAAAATTTTACCAGTTCTTGTCGCCGCGATTCTAGGTACGTTGGTAAGGCAGTTAGGATATTCAGCAATGCAGTTATGAAGAATTGCTGAAATTCTGGCATTGCATAGTTCACGGGGCAATACTTTGTTACCAGCTTATGAGATAGTAACAAAATTTACCGGTTACAAGAGTACACAGAATGCGAAAAGGGTTTAAAAATTGGCAGGAACTTTATTTAAATACCGGTTACAAAATGTTTATTACCAGCGCAGAATAGACCTGTAAATGTACCTGAAGAGTTCTGAAGTTAGCCAAAAGTAATTTTTGTAAACCGGTTTTTTTTTGTGACGCCCCTTTCCAGGAACATACGGAAGCGACGAAGGGGGTGATTGAAAATTTCATCTTCATCTTACAGACTAGATACAATGAAAAAAGATTAAAAAAAAAAAACCTTTGACTCCACATTCGGGGTGCTCGGAAAGCGCTCCTTCGTGGTGTTGCTGCGGGAGTCCTCCGCATTTGGCTAGCTGGGCATGGTTAAATTATAAACAGGTGAAGTAATAAAACAGCTTTCTCGCTTTATTTCCTTTATTTTCACGGCTATCTTATGGAAATTTTTAAAGGCAAATTTTCGAATAAGATAGTATCATATCTCTCAGACCGCACTTATTACTACACCTGGTATAATTTCACCATGTAGCGGGGTTTTTTAAAAAAATCTATTAAACATTTTAGCTGATTTTCATTTAAGGTGCGTTTTTTTTGGTACATCAGCACGCCAGTCGTTTGATTTCTCAAATCTCATCCTGCTTTTAAATAAAATACGGTCGCATGCAGCTACCTTGCAGGCAAACGAGATTTATCTATAACCCCAGACCTATGTACAGATTAGAACACCATCTAGAAAATCGAGAAAAAGCTGGTGGCCTACAACGATTTTGCAGAAGGTGAAAATACGAAGAAGAATCAAGGCTGTGCGAATGCCTGCGTTAAAAGAAAGTGGAAATTTCTGTATACGCTATCGCATTGAGCCTAATTGATGGATTTGTGTGTGTTTACCGGCGACCTCTCTCATGAAAATTAATGCATTGTGATTTTAAATGATTGATATTTTTTAATAAAATGCATTTAAACAATAAATAAATATCTAAAGACTGCAAATCTTAAAAAAAATGTATTACCATAAAATTCAGGCAAGCAAATCATGATACGTCTCACCCCGTGTGGTTGTCTTTTCATCAAATTTCAGTAGGGTTATCTTGCTATGATTAAGCAGTTTGTTAGAGATTACACCAATCTGCCTATCTTTGCTTTTCTATTTCAATACAGAAATGTTGTTTGCATTTTTAGTTTGACTACCTTTTTTCAAAATTTCATATACATATTTAACGGCAAAACAAAATATTGAAACTGTTGACTGTCCAAGCGTCAGTAGAACAAAAACAAGTTTCTTTCCAGCAAAGTGCTTAGGCACCGAAAATTCTTGTTTTTTTGAAATTATTTGCCGTCTAATTTGATTTGGACATTCAATTTAAAAACCAAAAGAAATCCATTAAAATACAAATGCTTGCTTTCATAAAATAATTCTCTTCGAGTATAAACAGATTACGAGTANTTTAATTTCCGTTAATTTAAATTTAGTTGAGTTTGACACTTTTCAGGATTTTGCCAGAAAAAATTCTTCTGACTAAATCTGACTACTTCGGACTGATGAGAGTCACTCTCACTGGGTGTTGCTCTCTCATTTTAGCTGTCATTTCCGAGTTAAGGAACGCTTTTTGGACTAAATCTGACTACTTCGGACTTTTTCTGACTATTTCTGGGAGATAAGGAACGCTCCTATTGAAACTGTTGACTGACCAAGCGCCAGTAAAACAACAACAAGTTTCTTTCCAGTAAAGTGCTTAGGCACCGAAAAATCGTGTTTTTTTGAAATTATTTGCCGTCTAATTTGATTTGGACATTCAATTTAAAAACCAAAGGAAACCCATTAAAATACAAATGCTTGCTTTCATAAAATAATTCTCTTCGAGTATAAACAGATTACGAGTATCTATAATTTTTTGAAAACATTTCGCTTATCTGCTAGGCCTAAAAACCATAAAAAAAAAAATACGAATAACAAATTATGTGGAGCACTTAAACTTCTTAATGCAGCGCACAAATGGACAGACTGGCAATATAAAGCACACATAAACACAAAACTCTATGCAAATGTAAAAAAAAAATGGCTACTCAAAATGCCTCCACACCCCATTAAAATATTAAATGAAACAGAAACAGAAACAGCAACAGCAGCGGCAACAAAAACACAATAACAACAAAATAAAAATTCCAACAAGAAAAGTAACAAAATCTAAAGCAACACATTTCAAGCAATTGATGAAAGCAACAACAACACACAACAAAAGTGTTGAACTGAAAATGGCAACATCGAAAACCGAATGCCAACCCGCCAAACCGCCAAACCATCCAAGTGTCCAAAGCAAACTAAAGTGAGTAAAGTGAGTGAGCTTTGTGAGGCGTATGGAACAAGCGGCGAGGTGCTGAAGCGTTTGCCTTTATGGACAGCGTGCAGTGGGCAGGGCATGGAAGGTGGCGACGATGAAGATTGCGTCGTTGAGCTGTGCGTTGATGGCGATGGCGATGGCGATGGTGATGGCGTTGGTGATAGCGATGAAGCTNCAGACTGGCAATATAAAGCACACATAAACACAAAACTCTATGCAAATGGTAAAAAAAAAATGGCTACTCAAAATGCCTCCACACCCCATTAAAATATTAAATGAAACAGAAACAGAAACAGCAACAGCAGCGGCAACAAAAACACAATAACAACAAAATAAAAATTCCAACAAGAAAAGTAACAAAATCTAAAGCAACACATTTCAAGCAATTGATGAAAGCAACAACAACACACAACAAAAGTGTTGAACTGAAAATGGCAACATCGAAAACCGAATGCCAACCCGCCAAACCGCCAAACCATCCAACCATCCAAGTGTCCAAAGCAAACTAAAGCGAGTGAGCTTTGATAGGCGTATGGAACAAGCGGCGAGGTGTTGAAGCGTTTGCCTTTATGGACAGCGTGCAGTGGGCAGGGCACGGAAGGTGGCGACGATGAAGATTGCGTCGTTGAGCTGTGCGTTGATGGCGATGGCGATGGCGGTGGTGATGGCGTTGGTGATAGCGATGAAGCTGCTGCTGCTGCTGCTGAAATACATAATAAAACTGGTGAATTTGTATGGCATATGTAGATACGCCTCCTCTCACCACTTCACACTGTCCTACGAAATGGTAAGATGGAATGGGATGAAGTAGCACAACTTGAAGGAGGCATATGTTGTTGCTGTTATATTTATTTGTGTTGTTGCTACCATTTCTATTGTTGTTATTGCTGCTGTTTGCATTGTTGATGGCGAGGCCGATGGTGCTGCTGCTGCTGCTGCCATTGCTGGTTTTTCGTCTTCTATTGCAGTGTATAAATAAATTAAGGCGAATTTATTATGCGTAACGCACAACGATTTTGGCATAAACGATGGAATAACAACAGCGACAGCAGCAGCAACAACAACAACAACAACAACATATATACCAAACGAATAGTATTCGTTGATGATGGGCAACTTTTACACAAATACATATACCGACAGACACAAAATCGTAATCGCATAACAACTTTAGCAGAACAGCAACATCTTTTAGGCGATGCCCTGTAGGAAAAGCGATTGGTTTTGAAGTTGTCTTAGTCGGGGGAATTTATAGTGCGACTTTTTTTAAGCATGGTTCCACCGAAGTTGGATTATAAATTGCTACTCCAATTACCCTCCAATATCTTTCCCTTGCATTGCTTCATGCCTCAATAGGAGTATTATTGTGCAGTTCAGATAAAAATAGTATGTAGATAAGCCAATCTCCCTTATATTTCCATTTTCTTTACTTCAAAATCATGTATAGCTCCTTTTGTTCAATAATCTTGGATAGATATCAACAACGTTTATCTAGCAGTTGACTATATTATCACTAAAACTGTTTTTTCGACGCATACATTTGCTATCTAAGGTTTTCTAGTTAACGGGTATTATTAAGGACAATCTCAGACTTACTCCTTCGCTATATCTCAATCCATATCCACGTAGTGCAAGATAACCCGTCTTCGTGACCCCCGGTTACCGCTACAGTACATGATTCCTCTAACTCCCGTCACTCTTTTCATAAAAAGCCCTAAAATATACATACATATATAGCTTAGATCAATGGTGCAGAGAAAATATCCATGGCTTTTTCTTTCCTCTCTTTTACTGAGCTCAGCCTCGAATGGACCCTTTCGAAGTTTTGGTGACATCTTCAGCTAAAAGATCGTGTCCAATTATTGTTGGCCTCTACCATAAGGGTCGGCTCCCCATAATTAAAGCTATTGTTTATCTAAAACTGAGTTCATATTACATATGATAAAAAGTAGACAGCTTGTACGACCAGCTAAAGGAAATCCGACGCCTTACCTTAGCGAGGCTACCACATGTTGAGAATACGAGGGGACTCAAGACTGGTTTAAGAAATTTTGAGGATCCAAAATATACGTCCTTTCTGTCTGCTGATGGTGGAATATTCGATCTCGGGGTACCAAATATTTTTCCTACTTGGTATAACAGCAAAAAACCCCATGATAACATGTGAGACATTGTAGGCACAAATCTAAAAAGAGGCAATTTGAAGTCGCCAAGCATCACAGCAGCTATGAATTAAGCCAAGGTGCAGAGACCAAGCCCCAAACCGGTGGTGTGGAAAGGAGGGTGGGGCCTGGACGAAAGCACCAAAAGGCAGTCACAAGCATTGGGCATTGAAGCATTTGATGCTGGAGCTCTGAAGCATTGAAGCGATGGCGCTGTCCAAACGTATTGAGGTTAGCTGGGCTTGAAATGCCCGAAGTGGCATGAAATCAATAGCAAAGGAGCAGCAAAAGCATTGGCAACACCAGCATAAGCAACATCAGCATCGCACAAAGCACAAGAAAATAGCATCGTAAATATATCAACAGGAAATATGATACGCAATTGTGCAGCAATGCTCACTCTATGTTGGCGCTGGCTTAGGCTTGCGAGCGAGCGGCAATGGTTGGCACTGAGGTTAAATATTGGACGTGATGTTCTGGGTCAGTCGTTCGTCTGTCAAGCTGTTAGCCGCTCACCATAAGTACTGCTCAACTTAAACGCTTAGCAGGAATCGTTTACTGGAAGGCAATTGGGTGGACTTGCTGGCTGGGTTGCGCAGTTTATTATGCTGTTCTACTAAGGTTTTTTTTTTTTGTTTTCAATGTATTATGTGCTTTTACGACCGCACTCACTTCTCTTTCGCCAGTGAGTCTGATTGGCAGCCAACCACCAGTCTGTCCGTCAGTCATTCAGCCAGTCTGCCAGTCAATTGTACCATTGGGCAGCAGCTGGCGCTTCATGGTTGGGCAAGAATTTCTGGAATAATTAAGTAAAACTGTGCTGATTGAAGGCAATTGATGCTGAGCGTTTGCTTTGGAGCAGCATAAGTTTGCTGAAATTCGATAAGTGCCGTCATGCAACGAGGTTTTCTAATGAAATACAGGCAAAGTGTGCGAATGTGTGTGCGCATCGATTTGAGAACATATGGTGCCCATTACAGCTGCTTGTAACAGTTTAGGAAGTTTTCAAAGAAATGTGTGTCATATGTCAGTCGGGTCGTTGAAACCTCATATCAGCTACATTTACTCGCGTAAGAATTCTAAGTTGAAATAAAGTGTACTAGCTTAAGCTCGGAAAGATACGATCAGCAGATGGTAGCCGGAGAGCCGGATTGTGGCAAACAAGTTTCGCAGATATGGAATGATGACGAAGATTGGGAAGTGGGCTTACTTTAATAAGAACCTCATAGTACTGGTGATGGTCAGTATCGGACGGCTTTTCGATATGACGAATCGCCAGAATTGAAAAACTGCATCCGCCATTTTATTTCTTCACCTTAAACAGGAGCCGTGACTGAGCAGTAGTAAGTAATATTATTGGAAACAAGGAAGAGAAATATAGTTAATATTTTACTTAATTTCAAAAATAAGGACTTAGTGATAGCCAACATAACTATCTGGCACCCTGCGACGGGGTAGCGCTGAAGCAAACTTTGGCTGAGGTTAGGCGCAAAAGGATAGTGTCCGAGACAGTTCCGTGCCACACCGTTTGATGAACAAACTTCGGAGCCGTGAAACTTTTTCATTTTAAGCTATCTACGTTTCTATTGGGCTCTACGTAACGAAGAGAAAGTCCCAAATATTGTAACTGTCATCAGGACGCTACTCCTCGAACTTGCGCTCGTTTCGAATGCATTGGTGGCATTTATTTCCTACTGGAACGTTTTTAACAATACAGGGACATAGTGATTTTTCTTCACAAAACTCATCCAATGACTGGCTAAAGAGCTCCGGCTAGTCTCCGCCTACAAGGACCATGAAACTTTTGAGCTGGTAGCGCGAATTTCTTACTGGAGGGTTCTTAACGGCCATTTCTTTTCGTATCCTATATATATAAAGTTTTCTCGTTCGACATAAATGTTAGCAAGCGCTACAGTAGATTGAGGGGAAGTAAGATCTTTGTTGTATAATCTCTATTCAGCTCTGCCACCGTCGTTTTGAGCGGATCTGACTCCCTGCGTGCGCTAGGCGGATTGTCGAGGCTTTGACTTCTAAATGAAAGAGCACTCTTGAGAATTCATAGATGCTGAAAATTTTTTACGGACCTAAGGATGGTTTTCAGAGCTCTCCGAACCAAGGACGTCTAAGTATCCTTCCACTTGAGACCTTATAAAAATAAAAATAATTAGGAAACTACTAGTGCGAGAACAGAACGAAGGAGTTTAAGTGTGTCATAAGTAGGGCTCGGATTTTTATGAACTAAAAAAAACGAAATTATACGCATGTATAACGAGTTTATAGTTATCACAAGCATATATATTGTCATTTTTAGTGCCACGAAAAACTCAAAATTAATTAAATATATATATGTGTAATTATAAAAATATTTATTAAAAAATCAAGCACTTAAAGTAAAACGTGAAAAAAGTAATTTACAATAAACTAGCGTAACCGGCAAACTTCGTCTCGCACAAAATTATTTTTTTGTTGGAATATTTTGGTACAACACTTTCAACAACTATTCACTTAATGACTTCCAGTGGCGGATTTATCTGCTCTGATTATGGT
>NW_016158681.1:0-31503 GCF_001687245.7 Rhagoletis zephyria
GATAAATACCCTATGATTAGTTTTTTAAATGAACTATAGGGTGGTCCGAACAAGAATTATAAACGTCAAATTTTCATGATTTTTCGATATTTGTTGAAAAACTCTGAAATTTTATATAAAACTAAAATCTATTTCATTTCTTATTTAAAGGTGGCAATAAAAGCTTATTTGATACCGGTTTGAAGTCAATAGCTTCAGTTTTAAGAGAGTTATGCTCATTTTTGTGGAGTGCTAGAATAGATGTAGAATAAAAAAAAAAATTTGAAGATACTATTTTATAACACAGGCATATTTTATTGCATTCTACAGAAAAATTACAAGTTATCAGTCATCTACCGATAAGTTCATTGCCTCCTCTGATAATTCCAGGTGTCACGACATATTTATAGAAAAATAACAAATAAAATTTAGCTCGAAAACCATTACGAACATTAAAAAAAAATCAACACTTGATCATTTGTTTTGAGTCCCTGTACATATATTGCAGTTGCGCCAAATGCGCAGTTTAAGTGCATGCATTTTATCGGATTGTGTGATGTAGTCGCTAACTGTGGTTATATTGCGTTAGTGATTTTACAAACCTTAATTTTGCCCTTCCATTTTTGTTTTCTAAAATCTTCAGCGATGCGGGTTATTATCTGTGAGGACATTTTTTTCTGATGTTGATAAAGCACTCGCTGCTAAAAAATTGTTTTTATTTTATTTTTTTTCAATAAGGATACTTGTACCTGCTCTCGTTTAGAATGCAGGCATGTATGTGCGCAGTTTATCTTGCACAATAATGCGCAATTCAATAATCCGCATACTCCCAGTTTGTACTCGTGAATTTCTAGCCTGCAGCCTTCTGTGTTTCAAAATGCGTCATCGGCAATTTTTGTTTGCTTGCCAAGGGCTCAAAATACTTATTACCCGCAGTGATCTTTAGCTGTGGCAACAGCGTATTGAATGCATATAAATTCTCTTACATACATACATACATAAGTTTATCCCTTATGTGTTTGTATGTACGTATGTAAACCATTTTGGTTCATCTACATACAACGCCACACAATCACCGAAACAATCACCCCCAATTAAATATTGGGCCATATGAAAAGTCTTTGCGATGCTTTCCATTTCTAGACACCCGGTCAGATAAGGGTAGTATTTTTAATTTCTATTAAACTTACATATTTTGCTTGGTGGTCAAAATAATGGGAGCCGTATTTTTATTTTAGATAAAAATCGATATCTGGGGTTTTTTTCAAATGCAGATAACTTTGTTAAAAAATAAGGGATTTCAGCCATTAGCACCCAAATGTTAGTAATTGTTGCCACTTCAAGATACAGTGGTAAAATTATAGATCTTAATTTTTTATAAATTTTTTATTTATATTTATAAAAATGTTTTTCGAAAATAAATTTTGCAAAAACCATTTTTTGTTTTTACACTTTTTTTACAAGAAAATAGGCACTTCGAGCTGCACAATCGAGATGAATCCCTAGTACCTAGCTAAAGTTTTTTTTCCGGAGATATGAGTTTTTTAGTAAAAAAAACAATTTTTAGGTACATTTGTACATACTATAATGTAGTCAATAATTTTCTCACGAAATATTATTTATTATTATTAGTTTTAGAAAGGGTACTTCATTAGTTAGGGAGATAGGTAAATTGTACACATACATCTCGTACACCTATATTGTAGTACGTACCTTAAAAATTTATATTTTCTAAAAAAAATCATATATCCGAAAATAACTTTGCTACGAAACACAACAAAACACAACACAACATAACATAACACAGCATGACATAACGTAACATAACCGAACATGACATAATATGATATAACATGACATAACATAACATAACATAACATGACATAATGTGACTTAACTTAACATAAGATAACTTAAGATAACATAACAGGACATAACATAACATGACATAACATAGCATAACATAATATTACATAACATAACATAACATAATACGACAGAACATAACATAACATGTCAATCTTCCATTTTATCTCTTTGTTTTTCTCTGTCTTTGCCTCTACCTTTATAAGCGCAACGAACCCGAATCATTTCCTTATAGGCGATGAAAAATTGATGGAATACGAGAATAAGCCAGGCAAGCGATCTTGATCGAAGAACGATGGCCCGCCACAAACGACTTCGAAGTCCGGTATGACGGCAAACAGCGTTATGTTGAGTGTTTGTTGAGATTGGAAGGAAAATAAATGTCCATAATGAACTGCTACAAAGTGAAGAAACGATCGATTCGGTCCTATGCCCAGAGTTGGCCAACAGAAAAGAGTTGTGAAGGCCATGCACATATTTTATAACTCTAAACAAATTGACGGAACTTGGTTGCGAATATTTAATGCATCTACTGCATAGCCCAACCTGACAACGTCTGACTTCCATATGTTCTGGGTATCTGCAAAACCCTTTTGCTGGTAGAAATTTGGCAAGCCAAAGAGCCGCTGAAAATCACTTGGCCTAATTTTTCGCCAAGAAACCACAAAAGTTCTACACCGATCTCTCAACACATGATTTGGTTAAAGTTACGTTATTTTGGTTAAAGTTGACAAATTATGCGTTGAGAGAAATATTTTTAGCCGACTTTTTTCTGGGTGTACCCAAAAAATGGCAAAAGGTCTTAGATAATAATGGCCACTATATACTTGGTTGAAATTGATTTTCAATAAGAAAAATTAATTTTCAAAAATGTACCGATAAAAGGCGAGGAGACTTTTCATATGACCCAATATGTATGTATATATTTTATCACTACAGCTACATGCCTATTACGAGTGCTGCATCCAACCGCGTTTACAACTCAAGTACCTATTTCTCTGAATTATGCGTTCGCTGCAAGTGAAGTTCAAGTTGCTGCTACGTAGTTTTTGAATTGAAATTTATGAGCAAACTATGAGTTGTACTCTTGGCAAGGAAGCAAGCAAGCGATTGTTGTGGATTAAACAGGTCCGATGCGCACACTAGCAACAACAACAAACTAATGTCCTTGCAAGCCACACCACCACCAAATCGATTTAGCGTGCGAGAGCAATTCTTTTTTTCTTTTCTTCGCTCTATAACGCAAGTTTTGCTATACGTAGTTGTTGTAGTTGTTTGCTTACTCGTTTATAAATTTACGTCTTTGCTGCGTATTTGCTTTAAAATTTTTGTTGTTACTGAAGCTGAAGCGAAGTCATAACAGATCCTTAGCATTATTATAACTAATTTGTTGTGGTAATTTAGTGAGCTTGATATTTTTTATTCCTTTTATTGTTAAAAGCAGAGTACACCATCAGTACTTTAATTACTTTGTAATAATATAAAAATATTTTCAAATCCAATATGTCACTATCACATTGCATTTGGGTAGCATACATTTAGGCGCTCAACGCGCATTATACACAGATGGAGCTATTGGGACCCAAAGCCTTCCACTTCAGCTGCGTATAATTTAATAAAAAGTTTAAAATAATTCAGTGCTTATATACATTAGGGTGCAACTTTAATGTATAGAAAAAAAAAGTCGCGAAGTGAGAGCGAGTATATCGACTAAGTTGCATCTGTTTATAATTTTAGTAAATTGGCTGCAACTCTATCCATGCACATTATGCCATTAAAGCACTTGTTGCATTAACAATTATGATTAACTATTGGTTTTCGAATGCAACATCCTTCCAAACTGATTTTTATTTATAGGCATTAGTGTGCCTCACCAAAAAAGTGACGGGTATTACTCCGGAATCGTACAATTTTTTATATTTTAAGACTGCCTCCAAATTATTTTGTAAACATATAAATATTTTTGTGAGCTATACAGATTTGATTTTTAGGCGTAAACCCTGCTATGCTCTAAGGTGACTTTTTGGGGAAAATATTTTTAAAAAGTAGTTTTATTTATAAAAAAATACTCGATTTTTGGAGTGTTTTTTCAACGTATCGAGCTCGTGTTAATCGTAATATTTTTCCGAAATATTTTGGCAAAAGTTTAAAAATATAATACATTTTATAATTCTGAGTTTTTTTTATTTTTTGAGCGCGACCCCCCTAATGCACATACATATATCGCTAAATACGTTCCTCATATGCACAATAGTCAATTCGACTAACAGCTGTCGTGCCTTTTTCTTGTTTAGAATTAAAAGGGAGTCTGCAAAAATCACATCAGGGCAGAAGAAATTATTGAAACTCAAATTTTGCTTGTAATTAGAGTGGAAAAAGTGTGTCGTTGACAAAAAAAGTCAGTAGTCTAAAATATTGTTTACTCTACAAAATTAAAAGTTATTTTTTATAAAAGTTTGCATAAAAATCGCGACGAATATTACTTTGTAGCTAAAATATCTATGAAAATCTTTGAACTATTTTCAAGGGACTGGCATTTATTTTATCAATCTTGCCTGAAAGCAAATATAAACATACTACGCGGAGTATTTAAAACTGGTTTCCTGTCCCAAGCATGTATTTTCTTAGGCCTCATCCTCTTTCCGGCGCAGTTTTCACATTCAGTTTTACAAGCTTCCGCGTTTACTTCTATAATTAAGCGAACATGCGCGACTTTCGTACTGTACTTATTTTTTTAAATTTGAATTAACGTAAAAAATAATACTATTTAATTTCTATGATTTTATTGCACCTTGTACCAAAAGTGACTTTTCCTTATTAAGTAAACCCTCCTGCGCATTTTTTTCGACGTCTGGCGCCATCTGTTGGAAAGTGCGAGCAACAAAAATAGCTTGTGCACACCACTTAAAGAGCTTTGAAAAGCTTGTGGAAACTGTGAAAGCTCGCAAGCTAAGCTTTGGTACAGGAAATTTTAGTTTCCTGTATCCTGAGCTTTTCAAACACACATGCACGCTTTTATGTGTATGTGAATTTATACATACACAGACATTTATGTAGATTTTGCTCATGCATATTTGTGTTTATTTATATTTTTGCACTTGAGCTGGAGTAACCACTAAGGATAAATCGATACCATCAAGGTATTACTCAAATCAGTACTTGCACTTGAACCAAATAAGGTATCGATACCTACTCAGTATCAGAAAGGTATCGAGTACTTGTATTTAGAACTACGATTTTGCATATTTTTCAGAGTTATTGTATTTTTTTTTTTTAAATAAATAAATCATTTTTGCAAGATTATTTATCGGTTAATATGTTTTCATACAAAAATTTAAGACTAACAAATTTTTTTGTATAGTATTTGATTTCAAAAGCAATAGAATAAATTTTTACAAGATTAATAGATAAAGTTTTTTCACATAAAATAAGTTTAAGAAAAGTACTCCCAAAAACATCAACTTTTATAAGTGTATTCCTAAAAGGCGGTTCCGAGATTTAGTTGTACTTGGTTTTCGAGAAAAGCCTCTCGCTTGCTTATATAACTGCGACAATGTAGTAGGCATATCTTCCCATTCCTCTAATGGGTGACTTTTCAAAGAAGACGCTGAAGCATAATAAGTTTAGCGCTTCCGATACAAGTATGTACTTTTTTTTGTTACCAACTTGGATTGCCGTAAAAAGTATCGAGTACAAAAATACTTGGTAGATTGAAAAAAGGATCGAGTATGTACTTCGATTTACTTGTATCGATTCATCCCTAGTAACCACGAAATATAGAGAAACAAAAATATTTTCTAATAACCCTTGTTCAGAGCTTTTAGATACTGTAAATAATATAAATAATCTATGTACTTAGGTGCAGGGTTCGGACTCCGCTTCTCAAGAATTTCAAAAACTGCTCCTCTACCCCACTTACCTTCAAGTGTGGTCCGTTTTTTCGCTCCCATTCTGTCCTTCTTTGGGCTATAAGCTAAAATTGATGATAAAAAGAAACCCACATAATGAAATTATCTAATACAGTAAGTTTATTTCTTTTTTATGTAGAGGTGTAAAACTTGGCCTAGTATATTCTAACTTAAGTTGGTTAAAAATAAATGTAGAAAGAGATTTACATAAAGTAGAAAAGGCCCAGGGTTCCATGTTGTTTAAGAAACACGACTGCTATTTATATTCTATAGTAGTTTATATAAAATAGTTTGTTTTTACAAGAATTGAAAATATTTAAGTAATTTCCAGGACAGGCTTTTTGTAGCTTTCCTAGTTTAATTACCCATAGTGATGTTTTCTAATTACTTGTTCATGCAAAATTTTCAAAATTTTTATTCACAAAATAAAAAATGCAAATCTACTATGTAAATTTGTCTACTCTGATTTTTGGGGGAATTTACTACTGAATCGAGTTTCAGTAGCTCAAATGCTGCTTAGGTATCATTAAATTAGTCGTGAGTTTTGCGAATAACAACGTAAAAGAAAAAATTAAAATATTTTTGTCTACCGAAATGCCCGCGCAAAGTCTACCAAAATTCGACCAAAATTTCAAAATTACTCCAACTGTTTTGAACAAGGCTGATCTTTAAAGAAAATTTCACCACATTTTGAAATTGAATTTCATGAAAGGCAAAGTTAAAAAATGCTAAGTTGCTTATGTGTCAGAAAGAGCCTTTCGTGAAGGGTTAAAACAATCACCACGAAAATTGAATCACATTCACTCGAAAAATTATAGTCCAAGAAAGAGAAATCTGCTTAACCGTGTCAAAACCAAGATTGGCTATCAGCCCAATTCTAAACCATCCCGTAAGTTTTCTCTCGGCGGATTTGGTTCTCCCGAAAGTAGTTACTTTTTAAAAATAAACTATTAGACAAAAGATTTCTGGCTGAAATTATGAGATATGAGATTTTGAACGTAGAATGTAATGAGCCCGATGCAACTAGAAAGGAACTCTTTTTGATGACGCACTTCACCTTTGCCAAAATTCATTCTACCCTCTGTCGTGAACAGTTATTTAAATCAATTAAAAAACCGGCCAAAACTGATTAACAGAACAAGTGTTGTGCTCCATTACGGCAACACCGAATCCCACGTTAAAATTAAAAGCGCTTGCTTGAATAGTTTTGTTGAATCTACATTATAACTCAGACATTGTTTTATTGTGGTATCTGTAGAACTCCCTTAAATGTGCTTAATTTACTTCAGAAAAAGCCAGTTTAAATCAGTTTTCGTCAAAAAATAAGAAAAAGTTTACCGAGTGAAATATTATGGCATTGCCTTAAAAATGTCAACGCTCAATATAAACGCTCTCTTCATCTGAATGAATCATTTTCATTTTTTTTTTTTACGTAAGTATTCATTAAAATATGCAACCTTATTCGATTTATATCTCCATATATATATCCAAAAATCTTCAGGCAAAATTTACAAAAAAAAACTAATCTACCAAAATTAAAAGTACGAAAAATTTTCTAACAAATTTGGTATACTTTCTAACAAAACGGCAACACTGGTAGTATATTTGAACCAAGTATTTACAAATATTTAATGTAGATCTACTTGTGAAGCTGAAAGTCGATTTTCATCCGAAACAGTGAATGATACTGCCGATAAACCCAAGTTTTGAAGACATGTTTTGTATTTTTTATTTTTTTTTTTTTTTTAAATCACAATACCAACTGTTATAGGAATAGTGGCCATCAGTTCATGTCGAAGCCCCAACAAGCATTTCTGTCAAAGTATTTTAGTTAATCACTTTATTGTGCATATATCGACGGCTAAGTGGAAAATCTGCCTACATATCTCGGCAGTCGGTTCGAAAACGTCCGATCTCAGAATCGTCCTATCATAATGTAAATTCCAGGGACCGTAACAGTTACAACTTTTATTAAAAAAATTGTTCTTTAACAATTATTTTTTGACTTTAATTAAATTAAAGTCCGTAGATAACTGTTACTTCTAAATTTTTTTATATAAATCAAAAATAACAATTATTTTTGATTTTTATTTAAATAATCTGTTAATAACAGTTATTTTTGATTCTTAAATTATATGTCTTTTGTATAAGTTGTAGTAAACTTTTGTTTCCCAACACCTTATTAATAAAAGTCTTCAATAACTGTTATCTTAGACATCTAGGTAATATAAAAATCAAAAATTATTGTTATTTTGGATTTATAATATAAAATTCAAAAATTATTGTTATTTTTTTTAATTGTGCATAAAAATGGCAATAAAAATTTATTTTCAAATTTGAGTCTCGGTAAATCGATTGGTATGTATCACTTAATTGTAGAACATTTCCTTCATAGTGAATTTTTTCATGACAGTTTTCATCAATAACTGTTATGTTTGGTCCCTGGAAATTCAATATATCGGCAGCTGATTTTGAAGCATTTGCTGAAATAGGGCGTTTTCGAACCGGCTACCGAGATAGGTCGATCTTCCACTCAGCCGTCGATATGTATATAATATTATATACTGCATTTTCCCTTACAAATTGCTTATTTACCTAAACTTTTTTTATTCATTGTCCAGCAGCAGCTTTTCACACCCTCCTTTCTATGCAACTATTTTCCACCGCCATTTATTCAATTTTAAAATGAATTATATTAGGCATCTACAATTCATTTTGAGTTTAAAAACTTTGTCACTTTAGTTTCTGTAGTTTATCAAAAAAAAAAAAAAGAACAAGCATACCGCCTAGTGTTGATTTGCATTACAGAAGTGTAAATGATGTGCTGCCACGCGCAGAAAGCCCTGCATGCAAGCACTTTTAGCAGTAAACTTTTTTCCCACACCTCTCCGTAGGGTCAGCATTTTTTCAGTACTATGCAAATGTCAACGTTAAGAGGCTTAAACTATTTACAGCCTTTTGAAATTTCATTCTGCCAAGCAGCAAAGTGAGAGGATGCATATCCGCCTAACACACACGCCCTCATACGCGCCAAGCACTTAGTTTATTTGGCATGAATTTAGGCGCCGTACATGGACAAAAGTTTCCAACAGTCCCTGTAGGGAAATTAACTAATTGAGTTAAGCTATTACATATACATACATACATATGTTTGTTATATGTTCTTGGTAATTAAAAGTAAAATGGTGTCAGCTATTGAGAATTAAAGTACACTCTTGACACACTCATCTTACTGTATTGTGTCCAGTATGTTGGTCAATTACAACAACGAAGATTGTGGTGCTGTAAGTGTTCGGGAAAAGTTTTTGTACATTTAAGTATAAGATATTGATGCGAATTGTTTGTTGTTGTTATAAAAACGTCCCACACTTACAGGTGTTTGGAGGAGTTAAAGTCGTCATTCGTTGAGTGTTTTTTCAGGTGCGGTGATCCTAAGAAGCAAAGTCTGGACCTAGTAAGGGTGAGCAGGGGCTTTCCTGGCGATAATATTTGCCGTTTCATTCACCTCGATTCCGCTATGTCCGGTAACCATGTGAGGACAATCCGGTTCCTGAATGTGATGAGCGTGAAAAGCTGCAAGCAATCTCATATCAGCTTTGAGTTGATCTCGTGTGTTTTAAGGCGGGAGTGCCGCCTTGCTATTTATAAGAGTGTATGCTGATGTCTTTGTTGCTCACCGCACTATCTGCATACTCTCTTTGACTTAGCTTGACTGTCCTTGGCCAGATATAAATCTGGGTCGTTCCGGTTACGTAGATTGTCGTGGGAACGAGTGAAAAAGAGTATTCTTTGTTTACGGACCCGGCTCCAACCTACTTTCAGCCTGAGAGCCATCAGTATCAATATGTGGCTATCTTTACGGGATTTTGGTGGTTCGTAGGCCCAGTTGCTTCTATTTGGGAAAAAGTAACATAATTCTGCGTTAAAATAATTATTCCTCCGCAGATGTGCGTAGGTCCATGAAGTTAATAGGAAGTTCTTCCACCTTTTCTAATAAATGCTTTTGCCGTAGTTTAGGTCGGTCTGTTATTGAGTTTAGGGACTTCTGGACAGCATTCCTCATAAGAGCTAACTTGAGCAGTTTAGTTCAGATGGTCCTGCAGAAACACATCCTTTAGATCCCACTCTGTGGCTCTTGGTCTTCTGTATGTGATAGCAGCTGGTAACAGCTCAGGGGAAAAAATGAGGATCGCTTTGAAAAAAATGCTTTTAGGGGGGGTTTTAATAAAAAAAATACAAAGAATAGAGCAATGAAGAACTACAGCTTCAAAATATTCGAAATAAAGACTGGAAGGGTTCCGATTTCAAAACGGATTTTCATATGGTCTGAATTTGCTGAACCTCCCACGATGAGTTGGCAATTGATATAACCTCGTCCCTCGGCAAAAGTTCCATGAACATCAGAGCCATAAGGGGATGTCCGCAGAGATGTATTATTTCTTCTCTTCTTTGATCTCTCCTGGCGATTGACCTTTTAACCAAAACTACAGGAAAGTGGTAACGATGCTGTGGGATATGCTGACAACTTGGTAACTATTGTGACGGGAACATTTGGCAGTACATAACGATCTCCAATTGTTGGGCACAACACAAAGGTATTTTGTCTAGAAATTGGCGAGTTTTCTGACGCTATGTCAAATAAAATCTGCTTTGGAAGGAAATTCCAGGTCTTAATTCCAGACCGAGAGGTTTGGTTAAATGGGTTACCTGAGTTAGACCCCAGATATGTATGTACACTAGTACACAGACGGATCAAAGATGGAGGGCAGATAAGGTGGGAGTATCTTGTACTTGGTCCACGGTGTCTCAGAACGAGGTAATAACTATGTAAATTTTTGTCAGATAAGCCTTGAAAAAGGTTTAAAAGGCGACTTTCTAGCTATCTGTAAGAGTTGTATCCAATAGGATGACCACCTCTAGCTCGTCAAGGAGGGCTTTGACACTCTCCAGTTCAAACCAGTAAGGAACACGGTATTACTCCGCTGGGTAGCAGGACACTGCGGGTTCTTTGGTAAGGAGGTTGTCGGCGAATTCACTAAGGAAGGCTAATTGCTCTTGTGGAACCGAAAGCAGCTGGTCCTCCCTGAGACTCATAACTGAATTGTCTGGCTCTTAGACAGGGCAGAATTTTTGGTTATCCTTTTTCTAGGAAGGATATAAATCTTTTGAATAGAACCAACCACACATTGCTTATTGATTACCTAATCGGTCACAATCACCTACGTTCTCACATGCACCGATTTGGCCTGTCCGCGGTGACGGATTGCCGTCTTTGTAATGAAAACGTAGACATTTCGGAGCACATTATTTGTGATTGTTCGGTATTAACCAGACCAAGATTGCAATACTTCAGTTCTTCCACAATCGGTGCCCTTACGGTCAGGAATTCGTCTACCAAAAAATCGTTTAGCTTTTATAAGCGAGGCTGAAAACATCTTGGGCCGTTAGGGTTAGGAATTACCGTATGGATAAAAAAGATGTTGTAGGTTGCGATGTGCCTTGTTCAGTTGCAACCATTTGCATTACTTTACATTACCTAGATATTTACAACGTGAAATATATCAATAATATAATACTGGTATTTGTGTCGATACTTCTATCTGCATTAAAAAGCAAATTTATAGCCAAAGTGCCAAATGCCGATAAGCGGGAAATAAGAGCTCATATGACATTCCTTCGTTCCTGCAGGTATACATACATAACTCAGGTCTCTTTGTCAGTCTATAAGCATGCTAACTCGCTCGCATATGTAGATTAGCTAGCAACAGGAAGTGCACGCACTCACCAACCACTTGCCACAAACCACTCCGCCGCACACAGCCAAGTGCATCGTCAGCTCTTTTTAGCCTTCACCTGTCAACTTCCGGTTAGGTCTTTTGAAGTGCGTCTGCATTCAACGAGTCTAAAGTGGGGCTAAAATAAAAGCAACCAATGCCAGTAACAACAAAAAAAATAACAAAAACAAAAACAGCTACAGCAAGAGCTAAAAACGTCCTCATTTTGCGTGTACCCCTTTTGGAACGTGTTTTTCGCTAGCTTGGCCCTCTTTATATTTGTTGCTGCTTTCAGCGCCATTACACTAACAGAAAAACCAGCCGCCTCAATGCAATTCCGCTGCCTTTTTAGGTAATGCAAAAGTGGTAGCGGGAAGTGGCATTGTTGGTTACTTGTGGGTAGCAGAACATTTGAAAATAGTTTTTTAGGGGTGAGATATGCCATATTGATATCAATTTAATTGAAAAAAAAATTAAATTTAATAAATGAAGTTTAAAAATTAAATTCCTGACACTTCTTTTATGTTTAAACTTTAGAGCACGATTTTGCTCGAAAAAAACGAAAGGTTGTTTTAGCGTTCATTGGCTACTAGATCAGTGTGTACAAAGGTAGCCATTGGCATACCTACCGCGTCTTCTAATCAGGACAGCTTCATAGGCATGCTTATATAGGCAAAAATTAAGGAACTTTCAATTACTTTTCGCTTAAAGTGAGTGTTTAAAGTTTTCATTGGTGTCTGAGTGTCAGAAAAGATAAAAATTTCTTTTTTTCCTCTCCGTAGGTCTGTGAGAAAACCTGCGTGTTTCGGGGAGTCGATAAGATATATTAACCTTCAATTCAAGTGAGAAAGGTCTTCTTCTTAGGAACCAACATATTCTGAGCTCTGTTACATATATTTCTTTTCGAATGTGAAGGTATAACTACAATAGCGGCTACTGGAAGGTAGCCATGAACTGGCTTCTTTTATTGACTTTTCTTACTGATGAAACAGCGGCCTCCGCTTGGGAAATCATCCGCCCTATGTTGAATATCGTCATCGAGGGTAAAAGTGACGATGCGGCCATCGTCAGCCATGTTACTGATGCGCTGACGATCGTCGACGATGACGATGACGATGACGATATTCAGCATAGGGCCGGATATCAAGAGGAAGCACACTGGCGATAAAAACTTAGTGAATGGTTATTTTTTGTGTAAATCCATACTTATAGTGTTTTTCTTGTTAGAATTTTTTTTTAGTTTTTCATTAAAATATTGTTCATGCAATAACCATCCAGCTTTCAAATATAAACCAAAAACTTTTTAGATAACAAAACTCTCCCTCCCGTCTCTAACCGCTCTATTCCCCGAACTTTGGGACCTCCCTTATACTTACGTGTGCTCACATCGTGTTTATGTGTACGGGTCAGTCCATGTCAAATCGACCAATGGTTGGAATCGACTATTTTTGATTTGAATGTATTTTGGTTAGACCTGTTCTTTTATCATGTAACCAAAGATATAATACTTTTTTCGAAAGTTTGAAATTTCCCATTTCCCGTTTTTTTTTTAAATCTCAAAAACTATTATAGTTACAAAAATGATGCCATATGGGGCTATATAAAAAAAATATATTTAAAAGAAATTCGAAAAAAAAAAATAACAGAATTTTTGAATAAAAAAATCGTAATAGCAATTTAAATAAAAAAAAAAATAAAAAATAAAAATAAATAAAATTTGTGCTCTCACTGATCTTTGAGAGAATCTGAAATTTTCAAGTTGGTTTTTTAAGACATGAATTTTTGAGCTTTGAAAAGAAAATTTGCAAACTCAAAATTTAAAATAAATTTAAGTTAAATAAAAATTAATTAAGACTTTGTAAAAAAAAATTCAAAGTTCAAAAATGTATATCCTAAAATAAAAATCTGAAAACTTTTATTATGCATATTTTGTGTAAAAAAATTAACAAAACATTTTTATAAGTTTTTGCTTTTAAGATTTTTTGAATTTCAAAATTCTGTAATTTTTTTGTTATTCGAATTTGTTTTTATATTTCATTTTTTTAATTTCCAAATTCTGCAAATTTTTTGTTATTAGGTTTTTTATATTTTTTATTTATTTATTTATTTGTTATAAATTGTTTTAATTTCAAAATTCTGTACAATTTTTGTTATTCGATTTTTTATATTTTTTATTTTAATTGTGAAATTTAGAATTGTGCATAACTTTTTGTAAAAAAAAATTCAAAGTTCAAAAATTTTTATCTTAAACTAAAAGTCTCTAAAATTTCAGCATACATATTTTCAAATCAGTTAGCGGTATTGTGTAAAAAAATTCACCAAACATTTTTATAAGTTTTTGCTTTAAAAATTTTTTGAATTTCAAAATTCTGTAAATTTTTTTGTTCGAATTTATTTTTATATATTTTTTTTTCCAAATTCTGCAAATTTTTTTGTTATTTGAATTTTCATAAATTGTTTTAATTTCCAAATTCTGTAAATTTTTTTGTTATTAGATTTATTTTTATTTTTTATTTTAACTGTGAAATCTAGAATTGTGCATAACTTTCCAAAAAATAAACTTGATTTCCTTTAGAAGAAATTCGTTATATGATAAAAGAAAAGTTCTAACCAACCATTGATCGATTTGACATGGAATGACCCACATATGCTGGTATATCTTTCAGCATTATTGCTAGTAGTGTCACTTGCGGTTTCAGCACAAACAGAATTGCTAAGCTTTTTATGTGTATTTCACTCTTCTTATTTCACTAGTACATACATATATGCATTCTTCATTACCACTTATGATGCGCTCTGCAATTTACTAGTTCATAAGCAGTCACTTCACTTTTAAATATCCATCCTTCAATCCTTCAGTTATTCAAACGCTTACTTCATCACATAAATTGCCGTACATATGTATGTATTACCACAGAATTTTTTTTTGTCTAGTTGTTGGTATGTCGAGCAGGTATTAACAGCTCTACTCAAAGGACTTTGATAAGCCGACTTGAATAGGAAGTGAGTAGTACTTGCATTAGAGCAGAAGCTGTTGTCAGTTGCTCTGGTATTTAGCAGTTATGAAAATTATATTGAAAAAAAAAACAGACACACACCCAAGTATGTATTTCTCGGCGCACTTAAAGGTATTAAGTATTTAGCATGAGTGTGTGCTTATTCATTGAAATGGGCGACTAGTATATCTGTAGGTTTGTTGTGTAAGCATACATATGTATGTGGGTGTGCGCACGGAAGTTGGCATGTGCCGGTATTTATTTTTTTCGTATTCATCTGTGTGCTGTTCTTTGTATTAATATAAAAGTGTGCGTTCTTATGCATAGCTGGTTACCCACCGGAGATTAAATTTTCCACATTGCATTCGTTTACATGATTTCTTTGTAATCATTCGATCATGCAGTGGCAAATGAGAGGAGTGGGAATCCTTGCTGGAAAATATGGTATTGAAATTTTATTTTTTTTTATATAAAAATATCAAATTTATAACTTAATTGTAGATTGTAATAATAAAATATAGTTTAAATATACTCCACTGCGTAACAAAAATTAAAAAAGTTTGACTTAGGTACTTACATATAACGCCATATAGTAGCATCCTTAAAATCTGTACCAAGGGCCGCAAAGATTTCTTAATAATATTAGGCTTATTGAGAGCATTTTCAAATTAATTTTTAAGGAATTGAACCACTGTAGAACTGTCAAGAATTTGATTTTAGTTTGGTTTGGAATGCGTTCCCCGAGCGCCTTCAACTTTAACATGCTTTCTCTTCTTAACAAAAACTTCGACAATTATTTCTCTGGTTCCTGTAATTGCAGTTGTCCATCTCGGGGACATACAGGTTTTTCTGCACTTGGTCATTCCATTATTTTCGTGAGAAATTTTTTTTACTGGAGCTTCATCATCACTACTTTAGACATGTCCAAGCCAGTGCAGTACAATCGTTGTATTGTTATGCTCTCAGCTGCATTAAAAATCTATTTAAGTTCTTCATTGCATTTTCTTCGGTAGCCGTTGCCCACGCAAACAAAAATGTATAAAATAATCGACATCGTCCTCGCTTTTTCAACTTACCTGTACAAAGACGGGCATGATTTTTATTCGTAGAAAAAGGGCTCTTCGTTTCAGTTACCTACCGAGCCCAAAGTATAACAGCTGGCAAAAATTAGTTTTCGTCTGGTCCCAGTTAAGCAAACAAAGTCCTTTACGACTTGAAAATTGTAACTGTCAACACTGCTTATGTTCATATTTTCGTTCACCGATAGACCAATGTTTTTGCCTCCGTATCCGAGTTGGAAAATACTGGTCTTACCGCTGTGGTGTTGAGACCGAAGAATTCATAGTCATCTCTGTGATCGGCCAACATCGTTCGTTTGCTGTTTATATTGGTGCCTCTATCATGTTTTCCAAAATTAGAATCAGCTCATATTAAACCTCGTTTGGCCTCGCAACGCTCGGAGAGGTCTTTCCCAATTCTAACGGTGCGGGTGGTATTGCTTAACATCATTTTACGTAGTCATATTAGTTCCGTGAGGATACCAATTTTAAATTGACGAGAATAGGCATAGCCTAAAGTCTTTTCCAGGATTTTCCGAACTATAAATATCTGACCCCTCGTAGATTTGTTAGGTCTGAAGCTAAACTATTTAATAAAGTGCAATCAGTTGGTTCACGAAGGGCTGGTGTAAAAGGTTTGATTACACGTTTAATTTAAAAATATTCCAATTTTTTCGTATTTTTTTTTATTAAAAAATCTTTAAATTAGCTACGGCTCTGCCGCTAATGGACACAAAGGGCGTTGCATATACAAAGGCTCGTATGAGCAATTCAAAAATGAGATCCACTGTTAAAATCTAAAGAATACTTTATTCATGCAAAAATTAGGTATATATTTATTTATTTTTATTCTATTTTTGTTCAGTGACTCGCAACACTTTCCTTACACAAATAGTTTAGCTCGTTTGAAATGTACGTTAAAATATCATCAGGAACGTTCTAAAGAATAATTAAACAAAACAGTTTATGCCAAACTTCCAGAATGAATAAATAAATGCAGCCATAACGTTTGTCACTTACAGTTCCATACAATTTTAAACACTATGAAATCTTCTAAATAAAATGTTTCTCAACGCGTACTATATTAAATCTAAATAAAGTGTATTTAAAATAATTAAAGTATATTTAACTTGCATTCGCGTAAAGCCCCACAAATTATTTGGAAGAAGGAAACGCTTTTGGGCCTAGGAGTATGCAATGCCCAGTGGCTGACGTGCCCGTGTGGGCTGACGTCTGCCCATATGGGCAAAATGACCGTCCAGGCACGGGTGTCCATCTCTAATTTAACATATTATTAAGTAAAAAAAAAGAAACAAATTATGAAATATATAAACAAATATTCTCTATATATATTTTTTTAAGACGTTCCCTTAAAATTTGGAATCACTTTTCACTCGCTCTACTCCATGAATTCCTTGTCAGAACCAGCAAATTTTCTATGCAATGCACCTGAAAAGTTCTAAAGTTAGAGAAAAGTAATTTTTTATGCATTATTGTTTACCTCAAAATACATTCGCGACGACCCCTTGATTGAAATTTTCATTTTTATCTTACCGACCAGATACAAAGAAGAAAAAAACAAAAGAAAAAAACACTTGACCCCCTTTTCACTCCACATTCGGAACGTTCCGAATATATCTACTAATTCGATCTGTTGCAGTGGGAGTCGCTTATGACTCAATAATCGGAGCGCTCCGGAAACGCTCCTTGCAGGTGTTGCTGTGGGAATCCTTTTTCACTCTATATTCGGAGCGCTCCGCATTTGGATAGCTGGAATAAATTCCCTTGTTGTATTTGTGTTTCTCAAATTTTGTTTTGATTAATACTTCAATTTAACTATTTAAATTGGTTAAATAAACTGTTTTTATGAATAAATAAATTTTTTTGTAATTTCTGGAATCGGTTAGAATCTAGTCTTACGTTTATACACAAAATCTCACGGAGAAGAAAAGTGTATACATTCAGTTCACCTAAAAAGCCTTTCAATCAACATTTTGATACGTTTCCTTTAGCATAGGTTTAATATTATTATGTCATATACGAGGGTAGCTTGATAAGTCAATGACTCTCTGACTTTCCCTTTGAGTAATATTAAATGCAAAATTGCTCCTGAAAGCAAACATTTTCTATTTAGTAGACTACTGTAAAATTTTGTTCATACTGCGTCATTTTGTTGGTATTTGACAGCCATTGAAAGCAGACAACGTCCTGGATAAAAAAAGTGTAAAAGCCTCATACTAATTATATCTAATTAAAAGTCGACTAGCTATGTTTAAAATAGAATGCTCTTTGCAGAAAAAAGTACATTTTATTCAAAAAGTCACTGACCTATTAAACTGCACTTATATCAATGAGCAGTAGTTTTAACTAGTAAATGATTGTACAGTGTATGTATTTTCTTTTGTCCTTGACTATTCCACTGTTTGCGTCAACTCCAGCGTACTCAGAAGCTATTACGTATTATTTACGCTGTTGACTTTCAAGCTGCTTGCCTGTCGCTCTATAAATATTTTCTTTATAAATAACTATCATCGTTAAATGTTTACCATATGTTCTAATAGCCAAGAAAATGTTATTATATGTACCTATTATTATATATACTTATGTACATGCATAGCTGCATATTTATGTACAAGTACATTTATACATATCTATATAAACATTTCTATACTCATACGAGTACATAACTAAGTGGTGTACAATTTTTATGGCACTACAATTACATGTTTTCATGCATTGCGTTTGACATAAATGGCTAAATAAATATGTATATATAAATATAAACATGCATATAGTGTATGTATGTATTTATTTGTATGCCAAGAGTGGTCGTTACAAAACTTTACGTACATACATAACTACATATATGTAAATGTACTATAAATACCAAAAACGTTATTCAATTAAATAGTAAATTTGTACNGACATAAATGGCTAAATAAATATGTATATATAAATATAAACATGCATATATGTATGTATTTATTTGTATGCCAAGAGTGGTCGTTACAAAACTTTATGTATATACATAACTACATATATGTAAATGTACTATAAATACCAAAAACGTTATTCAATTAAATAGTAAATTTGTATAAAATGGCTCACAATGTTCATACTTTAATGACGTAGGCATGAAAGTTTTACATATTTTCCACGCGTATGATATACAGTGGCGGCAGAAATAATAGATTCGTCGTACTTTTGAAGAGTCTTGCCTATATTTCTTTAGTTTATTTTATGTTTAATATTTTTTTTTTATAAAGCCTAGGTAGTTATACAACAAACATCATATAAATGCGCTTTTTAAACTCTGAACAAAAATTTTAAATATTCGACAATTTTCACCATATTTTCAAACTTTTTATTAAGAATTTTTAGAAAAAGTTTTGGTATGCAGTTTAGAAGCCTATTGAATTTTAGTATAATAAAGAGTAAGTTTCAAGTGACTAGCAAATACCGTTGTCAGAAACTGATTTAAAAAATTTCTAAAAAAAAAATATAATGCTTAGATTAGAATGTTAAGTACATATGCGCTAAAATCGTGATAGAGGGTTCCAGAATTTATTTTGAATTTTTTGAGAATTCAAAACCTCTCAAGCTCATCATGTTCAAACTTTGTACGTAAAGATAGTAGCTCAAAATTAGCCCAAAATTGATGATTTCAATGCTTTAATCGATTTATCTTCGACTGGCCGTAACGCAGTAAATAACAGGGCTGCAAACCACTCCAAAAAGCGGCTCGGTTCGGTTCAGTGGATTCGAACCACTTAGAAAAAGCTTGTACCGGTTCAATAACCGGTTCATGAGTATTCCTGAACCGCGGTTCGGTTCGGTTCAAATGGTTCAATGCTAAAGGTTACAAATATTAAAAAATATGACAAGTCTATGTATATAAAAGGTTTTGTTATTGAGATCAAATTCAAATATCCGTGTGTGTAGTAGTGGAAATATAAATAGGGACGAGACATTTTAACAAGTTAGGCTTTTTTTGTTTATTTTTTTTAAGTATAGTTCATCGCCTAACAAAAACTATGAAAACTGTTCAAGGTTTTATGTTGATTTTTAGCAATTTTTTCTATGGATTTTCCTTTTAGATAAAAATTTTTGTATGAAATCTGAGTATTTTGAATTTTTTTTTACTGGCGGTGATATGCAGTTTCCTCAATACATATAAAAATATTTTAAGCATTTATTTATGGGCAAAATTATAACTCACAGAGATGCCATTAAACTCAAAAGTGTATTACAAAATTTGCAAGACGCTTAAGTGAAATTTGAATCGAACCCAACCACTTTTTGGACTGGTTTTCAGTTCGGTTTTGGCATTTCAAAATCAAAATGGTTCGGTTCGTGGTTCGGTTTGAAGGTCGAAAAAGGCGACGGTTCGGTTCAAAAACCGGTTCGGTTCAAAACCAGTTTGCAGCCCTGGTAAATAAGCGCTGGGGAGAAAAATGTCCCATAATACTTTTTTATATTGTAGGTGTGCCAAATATTTTAATGCAGTTTCCGATTACCCTGTATGGAGATTATCTTCGTTTTCCAGTTTAAATCACTAATCTGTAATCATAAAAACAGTTTTAACGATTATTTCCGCAAAGGAGGGGAGAAACGTCAAATGAGAAAATAAACAAAATTTGAGGCTAGCCAAAAAAAGATGTATTTACATAGAACAGCCAAGTTCATATCTTCAATTTCCGGTCACAAATAATACGTTTATCACAAAAAACATTTAAATACAGGAAAAGATTCACTATAGGAATCACCCTATATAATCTAGCAGGCGACCGTCAAAGCCTATAAGTAGATCCCAAGTTCGTTCTTTAACCCGTTCACCTTTCAAAGCGTCTTTTCCTTGGTCGGAAAAGGCATATCGCCGAGAAGTGAAAAGATTTTGTTATACACATTTTACCAGATTCAGAGATTTTTCTTAAACTTTACTACTTAATTGTTGTCACTTTTAAGTTGATCTCTTTAATTTGT
This sequence comes from Rhagoletis zephyria, assembly GCF_001687245.7. NCBI lineage: Eukaryota > Metazoa > Arthropoda > Insecta > Diptera > Tephritidae > Rhagoletis > Rhagoletis zephyria. The sequence continues at coordinate 20,565 of NW_016158681.1, forward strand.
ACTTCATTATCTAGCACACAGTGTTGTATTTTTACAATTTCTCTCTCGAGAGAAAACCAACAACCGTATAGCCGATCCCGAAGTACAGGCGTATGGCGAATAAATTTTTTTTTTAATGTTAGAAGTCGATGGAGGTAAGGCGGACAAATAAAATTTAAATTTCGTTGCTATTAGTTATATAGAAAAAATAAAAATAGAAATTTAATTCTCCCCAGTGTACATATTTGCCATAGATATCGATTTCATTATGCATTTTCACTATAAAATTCAATGCGTCGCTTCAAACACATTTACAAGGCGCATCAGAACGATAATGTACTTGTATGAGTGGGCGTGTATGCAATTTGCATTTAGTATTACATTATTAATACTCAGCCAGCATACACTGAAAATTCAATTAGTCTATCCTACTTTATTATTCCGCATACATGCATACATACATACATACAGATACATATACATATATATACCCAAATCAAATAAAAAGTGCATTATCTTGCATCCTGTTGTTGGTACAGAGCTGTTAGAGGGTTGGAATATAGATATCCTTCTTCTCATCATCCTTGTTAGGCAGTGTGCATATTTTTTTATCCCCCTACCCTTCACAAAATTACCAAAATTGAAGCTTATGTGCATTTGATACTGAAAATTGCAAGCATATCCTTAACAACCCTTACCGTGAAGTAAATATACATATGTTGTTCTATTTTATTTTATTTTATTTTTATTTGTTTTATTGGGTAGCTGAAGTATGTACTCGTATGTATGTATGTAGATGATTTTCTTAGAGCAATTTTTGTTTATTACCGAAACAAATGTTCATTCTCTCGTAAAAGCACTCGTTTCAACTCATACACGTATGTATGTACGTAAGTTATGTGTGTGTGTGTGTGTGTGTGTGAGTAAAAAGCATCCTTCAAAGCTGCTACAGCTGCTTGGCACTTGAATTGTTGAAGTTACGGTTGGACTCGTGTTGGTGAATAGTTTCCGTAGATCCTTTTGGTTTGATATTTTAAGCGGCGAAAATTTAACCACTCCTCACACACACAAAATAGTAGCTCGTTAGCGTGTGCATATGCATATATGTATGTACATATGTATGTATGTATGTTTGCCGTTGAATGCATTATCAAAAACAGAAAAATCGAATAGGGATGAAGTTCTAACAAGCGAATGACTAAAGTTCGTGCTGCACGGACCGAAAGGACTGCACTACAAGGACGATTGTATAGACCGGCGAATAAGAGATACTTAAATTGCAACCAAAGATGTTGTAACGAACGTAAGTGATGCTTGTATGTACATAAATATATGTATGTGCATGTATTTTGCATACATACACTTGTACTCTTTCTTAAGCTTCGCGAATCGGATGTGCAGAAATGGGAGAATTTGGAAAGCATAGACAAAACGGATTTTCACTTCAATTTGATACTTTCAACCTCTGCCTAGCTGTCTGTCAGCTTATGGAATGAACAGGTCATTGCTGTGATAGCGCGCGCTTAAAGTTTGATTTATCACCCAGCGACTTTTTTTGCATTTTAGGTCAGCCAGCACCTAGGAGTGGCTGTAGATGTACATATGTATGTAGATATACGAAAATGTAGCATTTCGTGGGCTAGGGAATGATAATTGTCGTGGTTAATTCTATAAATACACATGCGCATATACATATACATATAAATATCCTCGTACCTGTTCTCTTGTAACAAAAATCAAGTGAATACCTGTTTGCGAATTGCAAACAGAGTTGAATGAACTTGATGAAACATACTTACATAATATTTGTGGAGCACTAACCCTCCAACTGCCATTTTTAATAAATGCTCTTGAAACTTCCTTTAAGAAAGATCAAAGGACCATTTCTGGTAGGAGTTAAGAGGTTGAAAGGGCCTACAAAAATTTTACCTTAGACCTTCGAAGAATAGATTTGTGCTTCGGGAATTCATTTATAGAAGTGCATACTTCCACTCCCCGGTACCTGGGTTCGATTTCTGTCACGAGCACCATCTATGTAAATTGGAAAAGGTATTTCTAACAACGGTCGCCCCTCGGCAGGCAATGGCAAACGTCCGGGTGTATTTCTGCCTTGAAAAAAATCCAAGCCCACGGCTATTTGGGGCCCACTTTGGGCACAGTTCTGTACTGTTTCGAGACTAGTTGAGAACTATTTCAGGAACATTTCGGTACAAGTTCGGGATGATCTTGGAAGTAGTAACGGATCATTTCGGGACCGTTTCAAGACTTATTCGAGATAATTTCTGGAAAAGTTCACGACTTTCTTAGCAAACCTTCAGGACATTTGTGGGACTAGTTCGGTATAATTTCAGGGTAGTTCGAAACTAGTCACGAAATCATCTTGAGATAGGTCTGAACTATTCCCGAAGTGGTTATGAAAAATTCGTTTACTGGTCCCGACTAAATGAATAAAATGAATTGAAATTAATATTTAATCTCCAACATAATTTTTTTTATCTAGGCAAGCTTTAGCTATAATTAATACGAAATTCGATTCAATTCGTAACTAGCTTCTCAGTTAAGCACCGAATTAGTTAATTGGTTCAAATTTCGATTAGCGGGTGCGAACAAATCGTGTGTGTCAATTTTACTCGAAAAGCTATTGAATTCCGCTTTTAACCCAAAAGAAGCTAGAAGAAACCAAAACAATAAAAGAGAGGAATTCAAAGAAGAAATAATAACGACTGATTCACTGTCAATTTGAATCAAGAATTTGCCGTATAAGCAGATGATTTGCATTCGTTATTCGCACTGTTATTCGCAAGCGTTAAAGTAAACTATTTTAAACTATGAGAGACGCAGATTTATTTTTAATTCCACATCAACAAAAATAACTATAATATCATCACTGTTCATTCGCAAAGTGAATACATAATGTCGAACTCGCATGCGCCATGGCAATGGCAAAAATTACAAGCAAAGTTCTACAGCTAAAAAATAGTAGCAATCGTTGCTTGATAGCATAATTTTTCGAAAACCGAAAACTATTATGAAAAAATATTAATTAATTGTCGATAGTTTTTTTTTATCGATTATTAATTGCAATCAATAAACTCGCTTCGATAAACAGAATAAAACTAAGCATTTGAAAAGCACGAAAGTTTATATTTTCTTCTCTTTTCCGTCGTTGGTATTTCCGACAGGATAGGAGTAGATATGATGTATTGTGGAACGATTTTCCGTATCTCTTGTCAAATTTGGTTTGGAGACAAACCGGTTTCGGCGTTGTGCCACCGTCAGTGTCATTTTTCGTTTTCTGCTTTGGAAAAATTTCCATGAATTGTATTATTCCAACGCTATTGTTAAAATATCGATTAATTATTGGTAATTTTTTAATTTTTTGCGATACTTTTTTTTGTCGGTTATTATTTGTTTAATAAATTCGCTTCACAATGTTTGATAAGATACGATATTTATTAATTAATAACAAAAATTTTTATACATAAACACCAAAAACCTAGAACCCTTGCCAAAATATAGATTAGTAATCGATAACTAAACATCTTAAAAGCATAATTCTAAAATTTCTGTATAGGTAAAATTATCGATATATATTTACAACGAAAAATGTTGCAAAATCAACATAAGAAACTTAAAACTCTTGTAAAAATGCAGATTAGTTATCGATAATTTTTAATGTTTTTTTCGATAAATTAAAAATTATTTTTACTGGTTATTAATTATAATCAAAAAACAAAACTCGCTATGAGCCAAAAAGTGAAAGTCAAATCTCCAAAAGTTTAAAATTTCCGGGCACTTGTTATTTACGAGTAATATATCGATTTTTGTTGCTTAGCCTAGTATAAAAAAAAATTTAAGTAAAATATCTATCGACTTTGTCCTTTACCTAAACAAAGCATTAAGGCACACTTTGAAAGTGAAATAAATCTTTTAATATTTGAAACTAACGCGACACACCAAAAAAGAAAAGCTCGTACTTAAAAGCTTACATGCGCACACTAATGTCAACGTAACTTGTCGCCGCAGATAGGAGTGTATGTCCATGTGCATGTATTTATGTATACACAAATACATAAAACTCATCGCATACATGCAAAGCTCACAAAATGAGGGTAGCGTCGCAGTCAACGTCAACGCTTTACAATGTGCTTTACAAAAGCGGCCATTGAACGTATGTATACACTTTTTCTCAGTTTTATGCCGAAGCCCACAAGTGTGTGTGTGCATTAGTGGGAAAAGTTACATATACATATCTGTATGTGTATCTGTATTATACTTGCAATTTATGGGTAGGGCACCGATATTAAAACTAAGGGTAAGAGCAAGAATCCGATGTTACTTGTTGAAGAGGACGCACCAAATTTACTTTAATCGAACAATGGCAGAAAACATAGAGGGCAAAAAAGTGTGCGTGGAGGGGGGTAAAAGAATAGCAGGCGGCCAGTGTGGTTGAAAACTGAGGTTAGCAAGCGATTAAAAGCTAGATGGGAAGGATAGAGGGTGAATTTAGCTTGCTTGTGTGTATGTAGAGTAGAGAATGTTATCACTGTGATAGTAGTTGCAGTACATATTTGCGTAAATGTGTACGCTTTTATGTATTGCAGGGTTGCACTCAACCCCATTACCGGCACTGTAACAATACCGTTGTTGTTATTTTTGTTGTTGCTAATTTTACTATTATTTGTTCATTTTTCTTCTTGCGTCCGACAAAGGTTCGTTGTTGTTGTTACATACAGAAATACATATGAGCGTGTATTTTGTTGTTATTATTCTTATATTTATGTATGTATGTACATACATTAGGGAGCATCACCAAAAAAATGCAGTTTTTCCAACGAAATTATGAAAAAAAAAACAATTAAAAAAAACTGAAATTAAAAGAAAAGTTTTGAAAAGTATTTAAATTATAAAGTAACATCTTCTTACAAATTTTCGATTACTAACGCAGTTAAAGTCTTCTTGTGTTTTATGTACATACATAATTGGTTGTAAGACTTCTGCCAAAATATTTCGGAAAAATTTTAAGATTTACGTGATGTGAAAATACCTTCTTGAGCTCTTCTGATTTTTTAGGAAAAATATTAAAAAAAAATTAATTTTATTTATAAATTTTTTTGTCGAATTATTTAGACAGAATAATAAATTTTATATTTCCAATGGAAAACAGTACCGATTATTATTATTATTATTTTTTCTTTTTTTGTATATAAAGTGATGCACCCTAATGTACATACAATGGGCACATACTCATAATGACGTTTAGTGGGCGCTTTGTTAGTGTAATGCGTATATTATAACTACGCTTGTCGAACGATTGCTCTGCTACCGGTGGTGGTGAAGGCGATGACGTTGGTGGGGGATGTTATTCGAGTGGCAGTGGTGACGGTGATACTCATGATTGCTGGTAAGGGCGTTTTATGCTGCTCTTTATTCGTGTGCCACACTTTGTTGGCCTAATGGCAACAGTGGTGGTTTATCGATTTTTTTCAACAAAAAAAAATATATATATAAAAATAATCCGCTGACGCTGTGGAAATATTCCAATTATTATTTTTTTTTTTTATTACATATTTTTAGTGGCAACTAGGAAACAATTATTTTTATGTGGTTTATTGTAGTTTGTGATTTTTTTGGTTCTTGCTGTTTCTAAGATTTTTACTTTTCTTGCTGTGTTGGAAAATGTAAATCTTTTGACTATTTTGCAGCAACTCTGCGCTTTTCGCTTTGCATAATTCATTAGCTTGTTTCATCGAATTCCACAAATTTGGGCATCCAACTACCACACACATTCCACATTCACAGTTACATGCATGCATGCGTACATATTGTCGACCGCTTCCATGGCAATTCCAATTTCAGCTTCCCAAAGCTTCCAATCTTCTCATAGTGTGTCAGCAAAAATTTCGCACTTCGCAGCTTCGCGCATAGACGTTTGCATGCATACATGTGACATATACAGACACGCATAGATACACATGTACATGTATATGTACCATAATGGCATATGACAATATCCATCTCGTTTTGGCGCTGCTAACTTCAAGTATCCTTTATCCCGTTTGTGGAAGCTGCGAACTCGGAACTAAGCTTAAACCCGCCGCTGCTGCTGTTGATGCTGACGAGCGATGCTTTCGCTACACCCTGCTTTTTGCAACGGCAATGATACGCTATGCTGCTTTCTATGCATGCATGTATGTATGTGTCGCGTTGCTGCTGCTGCTGCTCGATTTAAAAATGGAAAATTGATTTTTCCTGCTTTTCGCCCTATACCGGAAACTTTCAGGCTAAGCCAAATTTGCGTTTACCCGACGCGATACAGTGCAATACACACACACACTCATACTAAAAAAATGTGTATGTACGCGAAAAATTGTGTTAATATTGCATATGTGTTAGTACATTTCTCGGTACCGCTTGAAAGTATACCTCAAGAATGGAAAATAAAGTGTATAACAGTCAAAAAGGCGTTGCTTTTTGTTGAGTAATAATCCGGTTATTCAAACGCTTTTAAATTTGCTGAAGCATACGCGCCCAAAAGTATGCTTCGAAAATATGTTTGAGTGCTACATATTTTCATTTAATACATTTCACGATTCTCCCCTGGAGTTTCATTTATGCTGCTATAATTGTTGTATTTGTGGTTTTTGCTGTTGTTGTTCACCTTCGAAGGACAGTGTTAATGCCCCGGCCCAGCAGTAGACTATCATTTCAAGAAGAACCGTACTGCTGTGACAGGACAATATCACTGGCAATCGATTGATTTAAATTTAGTAAAATTTTTTTTTTTCAGCGGACTTCTTTCTTTAACGTACACCGGTATACACCACTCAGCCACACAATTAGTACATACTATGTAGCTGCAGAGTTTGCTGCGTTTACATGCAAATTGAATTTGCACTGCTTCCGCCTTCAGGCATGCTGCTATAAAACGTAACTCTCCGCATTTTTTCTAAAGAAATTATTGTTTTCTCCCCTACATTATTTTCTATTAAATCCCTTTATTTGCCTGGTCTAAAACCAAAAAAATAAAAAACTCTATCGTCCCGTCTGCTATGTAGCTGCGCTCAAGCCGAAATTGCACGTACGAAATCCAAAATCTGACTGACGGTGTGCCCATTGAGTAAGCGTTGTGTGAGGGTAGATTTGCGAAGAAAGGTGCGCACTGCAGCGAGAAAGTTGCCTCTGTATATTCCAGTGACGTCGCTGTAAGCGTCACCGTAAACGGCATCCTGGCGGGTAGTGGTAGTAGTCCGCCGAACGAAGCAAAANGCCTTCAGGCATGCTGCTATAAAACGTAACTCTCCGCATTTTTTCTAAAGAAATTATTGTTTTCTCCCCTACATTATTTTCTATTAAATCCCTTTATTTGCCTGGTCTAAAACCAAAAAAATAAAAAACTCTATCGTCCCGTCTGCTATGTAGCTGCGCTCAAGCCGAAATTGCACGTACGAAATCCAAAATCTGACTGACGGTGTGCCCATTGAGTAAGCGTTGTGTGAGGGTAGATTTGCGAAGAAAGGTGCGCACTGCAGCGAGAAAGTTGCCTCTGTATATTCCAGTGACGTCGCTGTAAGCGTCACCGTAAACGGCATCCTGGCGGGTAGTGGTAGTAGTCCGCCGAACGAAGCAAAAATTATAAGCGACATGAGAGAATATTTAAGTAACTCTCTACTCAATTTAAGCTCTAATAAAAAAAAAAAAATAGTTGCTCTTGTAAATGCATGTAAAAGGCAGCGTCGATTGAGATATTTCCTGAATGTCCTGACTTGTAGGTGTAACTACATAATTTGAAAATTACAATAGGAAGCACTCATTTAATAGGTACGCTCGGTAGATCTGTTTGCAGAAATGTATTTCAAAGCTGCAATATATGCACTGTTGGAAAATTCGGCTGTAGTAACTAGATAAATTAGATTATCAGCATAAAGGATATTCTGATGAAAATTGTCGAATATAGAACACAGAACTCACGTACAGGATATACGAGGGTAGTTTGATAAGTCATTCACTTTTTTCCATATTCCTCGCAGTAATTGCAATGCTGCTCCAGTCGACTACGTTCTATTTGTAGACTACTGCCAAAATTTTAAATGCTTTATTTGCAAGGCAATTTTTAATTTTTTGTTTAAAAAAGAAAAATGTTTGTGTTTTACTGTTTTAAATTTTAGAGACTTAAATATAAAATACAATTTATATATATGTGACCTGGTCTACGGAAAGGGGGCTTAGGTGTCAAAAAATCAATTTTCACTTTTTGGTTGATTCGGATGGAAGATGAGATGCTTTTCACTTTTAACAGCTTTTTCACAGAAAACTAGTTTTCGCACGTAAGCTCCCTTTTCGTAGACCAGGTCACATATATTTTTTTCAAATTAATTTTTAAATTTTATTGTTTTAGACAAAAATTGGTTTTTTATTTTTATTTAATTTTTAGAAACTTATATTTTTTTTCCTTTTCAAATTATTATTTTTTAAATACTATTGTTAAAAAAGATTTTTTTTTCAAAAGTTTTCAAGAACTTACTTTGTTTTTACTCCTTTAATTTTTATTTATTTTTTCTGTGTTTTTAATTTAAGTTCAGCCTAGAACTGGCAAAATTTTGCGTTAGCATCTCTGACTTAAAGAGTTACCAAAAAAAAAAAAAACGGTCTGCTGATCGTATTTGGCCTCCCCTTGCTTTTTCTGCATGCCGGAAAGTATGCATCAACTAGGAAAAACTTGTCTTACACTTACTTTGTGTGCAGAATTCGAGTCACATTTTTCCCATTAAATGAAAATTTCGTGAAATTAGCTAGCACCTACTTTTTAGATCTGCTTCAAAGGATGTCTCAATTGTTAAGTGCTGCGGTAAGAAAACTTTCTTTAAGAGCCAGAATACAGATGTGTTCAACAAAATAGAGCCTATCAGGGCGATTCTGGCAACAGTCTTTCACCTCAGCACAGTCTTTCGAAAGGCAAGAGTCTTTCATAAGACAATTGCCAAATCTGGCAACTGGCTTGAAAGCTATTTTCTGTCTTTCGAATGATCAAATGAAAGATCTGCTAACGAATCGGTCTTAGCGTTATGCTGTTTGACTTTTAACAATTAGTTTTCCTAAAAATTAAATTAAATCAAAAAAATATATTTTTGTTTGTAAAACAATAAAATCTAAAAAGAAAACGAATTTATTAAAAAAGCGAAAACATTTTTTTTTAAGTTAAATTAATGAATGAAGATATAAAAAACAACATAAGCAGAAACCAATGATCGGATCTAAACCAAATTAGTATGGCACCACCTTTTCTTTAAAAGAAGAATTATAGAAATCGGTTGACGCAGTTATGGTGCAACATACATAAAAATTTGATAAATCGATAACCTTCTCCTTTTTTATGACGGTTAAAAACATTTTTCTTTTAAAAAATAACAGAAAATTAAACAAAAAAGAAAAAATTGAATTGTATTAAAAATATAAATTTCTTCTAAATATAATAAAATCTTAAAAGTAAAAGAAAATAAGATTTAAAAAATATAAAATTAAAGCAACGAAACAAATCAAATAGATTTCTAAAAATTAAATGAAATTAAAAAATATATTTTTGTGTAAAACAATACATTCAAGATTTAAAATAAAATATGTTAAAAAAGAAAACAAATTTAATTTAAAAAAATTTATAAAATATGTTTTTTTTTTAATTTAATGAATGCTATTTTTCTTTTTTTAAATAATAAAACGTTAACATTAATCAAATTTTCGTTTTTAATCCACTTTGTTTTTTTTTAAGAAAAATAATTACTTCCACAAATTTCATTTAATGTTAAGAAAGTAATTTTTTGCACTTTTCCTTTTTTAATTAAATTTGGTTTCTTTAATTTAATTTTCTTTAATTTTTAGATTCTAATGTTTAAAAAGGAAAAATATTTTTTAATCTCATTTAATTTTTAGAAAATCATTTTATTTTGTTTCGTTAATTCATTTTCCCCAGAATTCGAACCTCGCATCTCTCGAATGGCAGGCCTATTGCGACTGCTGGAGCAGCGTGAACAAAAATATATGCATTAGGGTGGTCCTTAAAAAATCAGTAATACCACGGTCACAGATATCATATATAAATTTTGGTCCCCTTTGAAGACGGTTAAGGCGTGTCGCACAGGGGGCAAAGTTCAGATTCCTTTATAGAGACTCAGAAAATTTAAATTCATTTTTTTCATATAATACCCATAGTCGATACAACCATAGTCGAAGATATCGCATATAAATTTTGGTCTCGATTGCAGTCGGTTAAGACGTTTTCATTAATTCAGTGCGACACGCCTTAACCGTATCCAATAGGGACCAAAATTTATACGTGATATATTCGACTATGGTAGCATCGACGCAGGGGTTTAATCTTATTAAATCTGATGTAAACATTTCCTTCCTACATTTAAGAACCATCCTAATATACATACATATATGTTTAAGCGCTACTCAGCTTTTCTCTGTACACTCAAGTCATCCTCATACCCTCTAAATATGAAATCTCTCAATTTGAGTATCTACCTTTGTCAATTTTCGCCCCCTACGAAGGTAATATCCATATAAGGGAACTGGAAAACACCCCCTAAAATTATGCTTACGTTCAATAAAATTCATTGCTTTCCCATTTCGCTTTCCAGTGCTTGTAAAGGGCATACAAGAAATACTCGCAAGCTCTAAATTTCTTAGTTTTTTTTTTTTATTTGCATTACATATACATATTTTTGCAACAAAAGCGATTCACTCGCATTGTGTCTGCTATTATTAAAATGCAGCGGTGGTTGGGCCTGTCGTTTCTCGGTCGGCTGTCGCCATCGTCACGATGTCGAGTCGGCCACCTTTGTCGTCATCATCCCTTTGTGCATGCGTATAAAGCGTGAAGTATGTGTAGCAATATCCTGCGAGCCAACAAATGCGTCCCGCTTCTCCTTGCACTATAATATGTATGTATGTATGTATA
>NW_016158681.1:33040-45058 GCF_001687245.7 Rhagoletis zephyria
AGCGTGTGTGTGTGTGTGTAGACGTGAAGTGTAGATATAATTTTAAGTCTTAAGATTTGAAAACATAATCGCATATTTTCATGCCTGTTTGATTTATTGGTGCCCAATTTCGGTACTTAGACTTCAAGATATTCCTCTCTACACATACAGCATACAAATTCTGGCTAACTCTTCGCAAATTTGGACATAATAACTTACAACGCTTCTATTGCATTATGCTATAGGAACACACTCACACCAGCCTCTCTATAAATTATCACAAGAGGCACGTAAGAACAACGATTCGTAAACCTTCATCTATGCACAGTGGTCCAAAATTGGAATTTATTGTTCAAAACTCCTCAGAGCCTTCAGTTTTCACCTAATTTAATTATAAATTATAACATTTACAAGAGACTTATTGAGCCCGATTTTTGACCTTTTATTTGTTTATATAAAAAAATTGTCTGCAATTGTGAAGAAAATCGATTCCCCTGTTCTACTTAATAAATGTTACATATTAAAAACTAGGTGAAAACAATTGTTAGGTAAGCCCAAAACGTAAATAACTCAAAAAAAAAAAACTTTACCAAAATAAAATTTTTGGATAAATTTTTGGGTATGAAGATTTTTAATTTTTTTTTTTTTTTTGCTAACGCGATAGGCATTTTTTCTATATATGTAAAATGCACTCGAAACGCTTTTTAAATGAAATGCCTAGCACCGTCGAAAAATGTAACGATAAATTCCACTTTTGGACCACTGTGCTCTGTTCTGTGTTGAGTGCTTCGATAATAATTAAATTTGAACGACACTCCCTCAACCAGCATCGTTGCCACACTTTATTCAGCCGGACAGGCAATAGTTAGTCGGTCATTCAAATTGCCTTGCCGGCAAACGAGTAAATCATCCATCGATTTGAAATGATGCTAAAATTGGGCAAATGTGCATAGCGATATTAATCGCTAGTTACATATATGAAGCTTCAAATATTTGAGTATGATGATTAATTGTCGTCTACAGGGTGCTTCGAGTAAATATTACCCAAATTGGCGAAATAAGAAAAGGTGGGCCTTTCTTGTTCTTAATTATTGGGGGCGTTAGGCCTTCCATGCTCCATGCTCCGTGGTCTCACTTGCCCAGCAAATACTCAGTTAACCAAATAGACCTGCTGAGGTTGAGGGAACCACAAATTTTACTGAACTGCAACTCCTCAAAGTCTCCCAATCATTGCTGTTTAAAATATTCTCTATAAACATAAAGATTCAGCCTCAGGGAATTTAAGCAGGACAATTCTGCCAAGTGTCTTTCAACTCACCACATTATTTCGAAAGATTAATAGAAGGATCTGCTAACGAGCTGTTAGCGTTATGCCATTTGTCTTTTAGCTATAGTTTTCTAAAAGCTAAATTAAATAAAAAAAATAAGTATGTTTTTTAAACAATAAAAACTAAAAAAATAAATCAAAATGGTAAAAATTATTATAATTAAAAATTAATTTAAAAAAAATGTAAAAAATTTAATGAATTAAAAAAAGTATCAAACAAAAAACTAAGTTTATAAAAATTAGATTACATAAAAAATGTGTAAGCTTTTTATACAATAACAACTAATAATTAAATTAAAAAAGAAAAAATATAAAAAATAAGTAAAATACGTTTCTAAAAACTAAATTAAATTTAAAAAAATATGTTTATTGTTCTATTTAAAAGAATAAAACCTGTACTAAAAAACATTTTTTTTAAAAAGAAAATAAATCTTTAAAAATTAAACGAGCTCATAAAATATATATTTCTTTTTAAAACAATCAAATAAGAATATTAAAAGAAAATTGAATTAAAAATTAATAAATAACAATGCATAAAATAAAATTTAGAAATTTAAAGAAAATAAAATTACTAGAAAAAAATGTAACTAAAAAAATAAAAAATTCAAAATATTAAAAAAATTCTCTGACCGAGGATTGAAACCTCAGACTTCTCAAATGGCGCGCCAGTGCTTTGCTCACGCGGCTATTGCGTCTGTTGGAGTAGCGCGAGCAAAATTACGTGCATCTCCATTTGGAATATGCTCAAGCGCTTTCTGTCATAAGAGCTTTTCACCATGAAGGTTGGCAAGGGAGCTTTTTTTGTAAGACTTTCTTGCCAGAATAAACAAAATCTTTCAAGATAACTTGCCTACTGTCTCTCAATTGCCTTACAAAAGACTTGAAACTGTCTTAGCCACAATTTCCCTGTACATTAGATAAATTTTTGACTCGTAATTCCACCTTATACTCGCCTCAAGCGTAAACTACGGACTCACGGGGCACCCTATATCCATATGCATACAACTGTAAATGTATATCCATTTGAACTTATGAATGTGTACATTGTACTTGCTCAATGTTTTAAATATCCACGCCCATATCTCGTACCCTGACCATGTCAATCGTGCCTAGGCGTGCATATCCAACTCCCAGCCTACAATTCTGCGGCCCTAAAGTCGCGACTTTCTGGCGCATGCCTTCATACAGAATTTCCTTTGCTTTGTTCATTCGCTACAATTTTAATTAATGCGGTGACATCAGTGTACGCTAAATTCAGGACAAATTCGCGCAAAGAATTTCGCGTGGAGAATTTGATGTTGGTAGTAAGGTACATAAGAGGTGGCCTAATTTGATTAGAGGCCGCAGAGTAGTGTAATGAGAGTATAAGGTGAATGTATTGTTAATAGCGGAAAAGGAAATTTGCAGTAAAAAATGTAGAATAATTACCAATTTAACGCCTTCTCTGAAGGACAGATTATTTTAAGGGAATATTTTCCATGGCAGAAATACACTGGGAGATTTGAAATTGCTTAACGAGGGGCGATCGCTATAAGAAAAATGTGTCGAATATTTAGCTGACCCAAAATTGATTCGGGGACCTACATACATATTGGTAACACGCAACGACCTACAACTTTTTTATTTAAAACTTTTTTATTTAAAGCAAAAGACCTTAAAATATGCATACATACAACAAATAAATAATTACATTTCAAAACTAAATTGAATTTCCGCTACTCTAAAATGCGCAAAAAATCAAAGCTCAAATACATATGTATGTACATAAATACATATGCATACATCCATGTATATATACATATTTTACGTACCCACAATGACATGTATCCTTGCAGTCAACCAGTCAGTCATTCAGTCGACCGCTCGACCTCCTTTTTTGTACTTTTCAAAATGCATTTACAAGTATTTTCTTTGTGTTTTTTTTACCATTTTTTACTTCACATCCCATTTATAAACCACTTCCTGCTCACTCTAGAGAATTGCCTCGAGCGAGCGAGTGAGTGAATTGATGAGTGAAATGAGTTGTTGTGTGCGTCGTCAAAAGTACTATCAGCAGAAATCAGCATATAAAACGGAAATTTGCGTAAGCGAGAAATGAAAACGGAAATAGGCGTAGCAACAGTCAACTAAAGGACAAAAATTGTACAATAAGTAGAACCCGTTCAAATGCCAGTGTGTGTGCTGATGTATACAAATATGTACATAAATATACATACATACATACATACATACATACATATTTTCAATTAGGTTTGTGCGAAGCATGCGAGTTTTCATCTTTGAGATGAATGTACATTAGGGTGACCAAAAAAAAAAGTTTAAAATGTTAAGCTCTCACCTCCTAGGATTTCTATAAATGGAAAAAAGGACACCCGTATTTGTTTTAACTATGCCTCCATAGCCCATAAAGTTTTCGATGCATTTTATTTGGATAAGAAACACTTTTTTGTAAAAATGGTATATAATTCTTGAAAATCAATATTTTCTCTATCGGAAACTCTGTTTCTCTTCAGGAGACTTCCGATAATAATACCTAATTTTTTTATTTTTACATTTTTTTAATACAAACCATTTTATATGGGATTTATGTGGTTTTTGGGGGACCTATAAAAATAATAAATGTTAAAAAGTGGTTAAATAAAAATTCTAGCTAACGTTTCCAAATATATCGAGTGTTTTACTACTGAATGGGTATACTTTCAGAAAATGTGAACAAAGTCCGGCCTGGTTTCGGCTGTCGCACAGTGTATTCATAAAGATAAAACTCTGCAAAATTGCATCTAAATTCTAAACTTTTTATCAGATTTTATACAGTTTTTTGAGTACTTATGCAGTTTTTTAATAGTAAGTATTAAATTGATAAAACCTCTTGTTTTTCTGACTGTATTACACATTTTTTCCATACGGGACGAAATTGCCGAAACATCAATAAGAATAAAAGGTGCTCCAATTTTTAAATTAGGATTATATATATAGAGAGATGTAGGTGAAAGACAACAAAACGATGTATTTCCTGTCATCAAACAAAGAATCGGTGCACTTGCTTCTTGGCACCAAAGTCAATGTTGACAACTATGAGTTCGAAAAATAGAGAATTTCGTCTATTTTAGAACCAATATTATGACCGGCACTAATATCCGCCTTGAAATTCACCCCATAACCTCACTTACCAACATATGCTAGTGTGCTGGTGGTAGTAGCAGAGAAAAAAGGAATCCTTTCTGTCGTAAAAGAAAGTAAGACTTTAGTACCATTGATTCCGGAATGGTGTGGTTCCCATAATAGAGTTGACATATTATCTGTGCCAATAGTAGAAGAGTACCAAAATACTTTACGATGAACATTAAAGGCGATCGGAAAAGATAATTTTAAATGTGCCGTTCAATCCCTTTCGAAGGCTTCTGCTGTAATATTCGGTAAATTTCTGCTTGTATGCTTCATCAGGGCCGTTCCGATGTTAGCTAAGCTTGACCAGTGTTGTTTGTTTTGCTCCCTTTAAATTATACTTATTCTTCTTCTTCGTGCTTTAATTCCAAGCGAGACTACCAGCGGGCTTCCACTACGCCTGCGAGTTATTTGGTGCGGCTTCTGACAACCGCTTTGATTTCCTTCCAGCTTAACCTGAGTTGCTACGTTCCACTTCATGGCCTTCTATGTAATACTGCTGTCTTCTTTGCGCAAGATGTGATTTATCCACTTCCATTTCTGTCTGCGGATTCAGATATTGAGGGGCTGCATGACAGCTTTTCTGAGAAACTCGTCATTTGAGGTGGTTTTAGGCCAACAAATTCGGAATATTATTTTAGGTTTACGAAATCTTTCAGGCGCCTAGTTATTGCTGTCCCGACTCCATAAGCCTGCGGTGGCATACTTAGAACTTGGGTCTTATTAAAGTTGATACTTATGTAGGCTTGTCGCCTGGGCAAAGGCATTCTCTGTGAACACTGTTGAAAGCCTTTTCAAAATCGATAGTCATCAAATGCAAATCAGTCCCGTATTCGGCGCACTGCTCGGTAATGATCCGCACAGGCTTTATACGGTCTATGCAAGAGAATCTCGCGCGAAGGCCAGCCTGAGAGTTGTGGATAGCGAAGTATAGGTATTACTTTAAGTGCAAAAATCCGAACTTATCCGAGGCATTGTATAGTAGATATTTGATCGGAAGGTCAGAACGCCAATCTCACCTTCCTATCCTGGAAATCTGGCAACCGCCTAAAGCTTCTAAGCACCCTCCCGGTGGCCCTAATCGGAATAATAATTTAAGCTGTTGACCTGTAGGGGCTCTTCCACGAAAAGCACCCAGATTCGATCGATTCGCAATTCTCGAGCGATCAGTAAGCGCCGAATCCCCTGTGGGATCGAAATAAACTGACCATCGCCTTCAATGCCATTGGGTTCAAAACACACGATACTTTGCAGACAAGGGGAAAATAGTGCCATTATATAATCATTATATGCATTCAACCCCCAACAAATTTCGTTGAAATATTAACTTTTAAAAACGATTAAGATTTACTTCCCTGGCTAGGTCCAACAAAAATATTTGGTTTTTGGTTTTATGGACTTTTCTGTAGACTTTCAACCGCGGAGTTCATATTTGTTGTCAAAAGTTGACTAAAAATTTTTTAGATGGCCATTTTTTAAATTGCGAGGTTGCATCTAAATTTTCAATATTTTAATCATTACGCATTTTTTCCATACAAAAAAAAAGTGTTGAATATATCTGTGTTCGTATGAAGAAGTAGCTTATGTCGAAAGACTAGCTTTAGTATAAATCGGCACTCGCAGCACACGATTGCTCAATAAGCGTGCAAGAAATATTTCCGATACTAGCAAGTCAATATTCTTATTAAGTCTCATCCAAAACTTCCTTGTCTTTTAAAGAATAAAATGAATGCAGCATTTTACTAAAGCCAGCCTTTCGACATAAGCCACTTTTCCATACGAACACAGATATGTACTTTGTATAGAAGGAAATTCGTTCAAAAAGTGCCAAATATTAATGCAATTCTTTAGCAACTTAAAACTTGCACTTTATTAGACTAGAATTTAATCGATACAAAACTGCATACTCGAAACTCTGGAAAATCTGATTAAAAAGTTGAAAATTTAGATGCAACTTTGCAATTTAAAAAATGAGCATCTAAAAGATTTCTTATTAAACTTTGACAATAAATTTGAATTCCTCGCATGTTGGAAGTAGTCAGCAAAGTATTCATTTTTCGAAAGTTGGCTTTTCAACGAAATTTTTTTTGGCGGTTCAATATAATGAATATGTAATGGCACTATTTTTCCTCTATAGGCCATTATGCCAACCACAGTATATACAGTAATAAACCTTTTCGCAGTTTTTCACCAATTGGTCCCCGAGGAGTACTTTTTGGTTGTGTGCAACGTTTTCGTTTTGCGCACACGGCAACACTTACTGTGGGGAATTTCGCATCATTATTAGAATATTTTCTTTTCGAGAATAAAACATGTGTAATTATGTGATATTTATGAACAAAAAGCATAATAGTAATGCTCAATTAAGAATAATATCAATAGTTAAGTACATAATTAGCGCTTGTGATTCTATAAACTGGAAAATTTAAATCGTAATTATGGCACTGAATGCAGTTTTCTTAAATGTAAGCTTAAGATTAAAAAAATATCCATTGTAAGATTATATTTTTACGAAAAAAGTGAATTTTGTGTTCAGAAAAATTCTAAATTTCCGAATATATTTAAGTCTTTATTTAAAAAAAAGCAAGGTTTGTATAGTTATAGAGAATCCAATGCCAGCCAGCGCATCCGCCCAGACAGTTCATTAAGCACATCCAAGTTTAAGCGACCATTACCCGGAGCTCCTCAAACATACATCAAAGTATAAAATGTAACAAATATGAATCATATACACATACAATAGTAAGTGCTATGAATTGCTACTTATAAATTCAGGATATGCATTTGCATGGAGGCTCCGTTGGTTATGGTGGTCATAAATTCAATGGTCCATTATCTGATATCTGAATATTAGAAAATAAAAAGCAATTGTCGATTAAAATTATAAGAAAAGGGTTTGTTTACAAAATAACCTGTGCCACTCTGTAATAGTGCGGTTGTTGCTCCCTTTCATACCACAGTAATTTTGTATACAACTCTGAATTAGCAAAATTCATGCTCCTTCTCATTATCAACCCTGATCAGATTTTACCCCCGAGGAGTACTCAAAAAGGTTTATTACTGTATATACTGTGATGTCAACTTTCGAACCCATATTTTTATCTAATTCCTGTCGAGAGGTTTACTATTTTGTGCAGCGACAATCCCAAATCGTACACTGTGCGGCGTGGATGTATTTTTTATCTTTCTATATACTTACAATATGTATATTCAGGCATCAGCATTGAAACGTGTTGTGTGTACATTAGGGTGGTTCAAAAAAAAGTAAAGTCGGAAATTTAATGCTCTCACCCCCTAGGATTGTTCTATACCGAAAAAAAGTATACCCCTGTTTTTTTATTTTAAAATCAAAATATATTTAGAGGTCGCTCAAAGCGCTCAAAGTTTCCCATGTATTTTGTATGGGGAAAAAAAGACTTTTCGTAGCAATGGCATAGAATCCATGAAAATCAAAATTTTTCAATCTGAAAACTCTGCTTCTCTTCAGAAGACTTCAGAGAATAATGCCCAATTGTTTATTTAAACATTTTTTAATTTTAACTATTTTTAAGGGTCTCCGAAAAACGCTTCTTTTTGTATATTTGATTTTTTTTTTATTTTTCGGAGACCCTTAAAAAATAGTTAATATTAAAAAATGTTTAAATAAACAATTGGGCATTATTCTCTGAAGTCTTCTGAAGAGAAGCAGAGTTTTCAGATTGAAAAATTTTGATTTTCATGGATTCTATGCCATTGCTACGAAAAGTCTTTTTTTCCCCATACAAAATACATGGGAAACTTTGAGCGCTTTGAGCGACCTCTAAATATATTTTGATTTTAAAATAAAAAAACAGGGGTATACTTTTTTCGGTATAGAACAATCCTAGGGGGTGAGAGCATTAAATTTCCGATCTTTACTTTTCTCCCATACATTTTTGGACCACCCTAGTGTACATACAGATGTATGTAGATTATTCAATAGCCTTGGCTCAATCACGATCGATAGATGATCGTCTTTGCCCTGATCAATAAGTTGTCTACCTTTTGTTGTTTTAGTGACATATCAGTAGCTTTTGCTCGGAATTTTGGATTTAATTTGACCATTTTCGGATGGTTTTCGTAAACACCTTGATTCCCTTTCGGGTAACTTGATCTTATTAAAATAGTTGCCTTAACAATATTGTATTTACATTTATAAGTTAGTAAATATTATCACGCGGTATACAGATGTATGTATATGGGGCATTCTATACCAAAACGGTCGGGGTTCACACCTAAAAATTTGAAACAAATCAAACACATGAAGTGTGAACCCCGTCCATTTTGGTATGGAACGCCCCATATGCAAACACTGACAACTTTGCCATGTACTCATCAGATAATTTCTCCAGCCAAAATTTGATTATCCAAAAGCATCATCTAAAGCCACTTAACCAAGTTGCATTCAATGTAGCAAAATGTATCCACACATTGCATACACATGCACTTTTAGACGCACATAAATTTGTAAGTATGTGTATGTCTCTTTTTGGTAAGCTAAAACGCCAAACAATATGCAAACATTCTGCATCAGTTACATTTGCATTCCTCAACCTACTCCCCGAAGAAAAAAGACTCAGCACACCCAGCAATCGCTTGCCATTTATGCACTATGCGTATCTCAGCGATTGATTGAATTATTTTCCAATTTACATTGTAACAAAACCCAAACGCTAGTCATCCAATAGCAAATCAAGAGGAAGGCAATTGAAAAATCAGCAGTGAGGTAGCCAAAAAGCAGCGCTGCTTGGTAAATATGTATGTACATATTTACAAATTTTAAGCGATGATCTTTGATAAAAAAAAATGTTTCTCATTTTTTTAGGGCTGCAGCTTCTTTGACGTATGTCCCCATATATTCCCTTAGAAATTATGTATGGCAGAAAGCTGCAACTAACTTTAGTATCGACTTCATTTTGACTATGAATACGCCCCTATGTATGTTTTATGTATGTAGCTCTAAGGTCATATTGTTTTTCAGTAATATAACAAAAGTGTGTTATCTGAAATAAAAATTCGAAATGCAGGATCAGCATAAAAAATCAATATCTCTCGGCTGGGTATTGGAGCATCGCAAATAAGTAAATATTTTTCTATTTATCTATTTTTTTGTGTCACAAAATATGTGCAAACGTACACTCATTTCTTTGTATGTATTTCCACATAACTAGAAGTACAATTTCACCCATGAAAGAGCAATTGCACATACATATGTACATACAGTTGTCCACAAAATATTAGAAGTTCGATATTTTGACCAGTTTTGGCTATTTGTCTTTTGTTAATTTAATGTTTATTATGTATTTTTTTTATTATAAATGTCTAGCTGCTTATACAAAAAACAACATATATATTCTGATTTCAAACTTTACAAAAATTATAAAAATTTCGCAAATTTTCACCCAAATTTCAAACTTTTTAAACAGAATCTTTATAATAAAATACGGTCAGCAGTTTTGTAGCCCATTTAATTTTAGTATAATAAAGTGTAAGTTTCGAGTTCCTAAGAAATCCCGTTGATTTTTGGCAATTTTTTTTTTTTGCTGGCAGTGACCTCCATATACATAAAAGGAAACTGTCGAACATACTTTGTATGGAAAAAACGTGAAACACCTTCAACCAAAAAAATTCTCAAAAATCAACGGAATTTTTAGTAACTTGAAACTTGCACTTTATAATACTAAAATTAAAGGGGATACAAAACTGCATGCCACAATTTTTTCCAATGGTTCTGATAAAAAAAAATTAAATTTGGGTGAAAATTTGTGAAATTTTTGTACGAAGTTTGAAATCAGAATTTATATAGTGTTTGTTTTATAACGAGCTAGACTTTTATAAATAATAATGCAAATAAATAAACAAAATACAATAGCGACAATGTCAAAATATCGCACTCCTATTATTTTGTGCAAACTGACATAACTACATAAATATGCGTCATTTTTCGCATATTTTCGTAGTTGCTTGCAACTCAAGCAACAAATTTACCACTCGCAAAGCATTGAGTTTTTTCCACAGATTTTTCCAATCTTCTATCTTTCCAGTCTTGGAAAATATGCCTTGCTTGCTGTGGAAGCGCCTGCGCATTGGAAGTGTACATACAAAGTTTGTTTCACAAGGAAAACTCACTTCTTTCCTAAGTACTCAATCTCTATTCACTTTTGCTTCACTCAATTATGCAAAAACTTTTCCGCTCATTTATTTGTATGTATGTGTGTGCTGTGCTAAGTGAGTTATCTTGCGCTTGGGGCTGCTTTGGTATACCTTTTGCTTTGACTTGTCTATGGGAAAAATGGCATATTGTAGGCAAGAATAGCAATGCAAGAATAACAGTTGGAGCGCATCATATCAAAGGCACTTCTTTTAACTTGGCTGCTACTTTGGTGTATGTAAATGTACTATACGCTATGTAATTGTCCTATATTTTTCTTTTACACCAAAGACAAAATGTTTGTTTTCAATTAAGATTTTCACTCACTTCTACTCGATGGATAGATGCAGGAGTGTGGCGAAAAATTTTAATTAGACACACGCATACTTACATACTATGTTTGTATGTATACTCTGGAAGTAAATTGAAAAGGGGTATTATTGAAGAGGGGTATTTTTGAGCTTAGACGATTGCGAAGTGTTACACTGTGCGCAAGAAATCAATATACTCGCGACCCCTTGGGTCAAAATATAAAAAAAAACTTTGGTTTCTAGCTGATGTTAGGACTTTTTAAGAACTTTGAAATTTTAGTTATAATGTTAACTCAATAAATTATTAAAAAAAAAATTTTTTTAATTTGCAATAACAGTATGGGTATGAAATTAAAAGACAATTCTGTACAATTAGAAAAGATTCACTTTTTTGGTGCATAAGGACCAATAGGTATTGAAAATGTCCTCTTAAAATTTTATCCTTCAGCATCCTTGAAAATTTGCAATATTTATATAAATAACATCATAAACTCTAATATATACGAACATACATAACAAAATCCTCGTATTTCGTTTTTCTAACTTTATTAGCTTTAACAAATAAAAATTAGTAAAAGTGATTTTTCAATACCTATTCGTCTTTGTGACCCAAAAATTTAATTTTTCATTTCTACAGAATTTTCTCTTTCATTTGGTACCCATATTTTTATTGTTCATTGCACTGAATTTGTGAAACAATTTTTTTAATTGTTCATATCTTTGTAATTTCAAAGTCCTTAAAAATTCCAGACGTCAAAGAGAAAAACTTAAAATGTAGTAATGGCCCCTAGTTTCGTTAAGCGATTGATTTACTCGTGTTTGAAATTTTTAAGTTTTTGTTGCACAGTGTTATTAGGCTTTACGCGAAAATTTGGCCAGCAACCCTGCAGGGAAAGCTACTAGGTAATTGTGTGCTAGAATTCTACCGGTTAGCTTGTCATTTCAACCAGTTCGCCTTCCATAATTTTTTCCAGGTAGCGACTGGTATTTTTAGCATGCAGATATCCGAAGTGCCAATTGTCCAGCGATGCATCAGCACATACCGGTAGGTATAGTCTGCCGATACA